>NW_022596949.1:0-8603 GCF_009176505.1 Sitodiplosis mosellana | reverse complement strand
TTCATTATTGTTCGATTCCAGTTAATTCAAAATTATGTCAATAGACATTCTCCGGGCCACCTTTAGCGTGACTGGCGGTGCTCTAAACGGCGAGTCAAATCTTCAGATAGATTTGGCATCGAAATTGCACGTGGTAATCTGATTCGTCTATTACCCCTGATGAAATTTACAACGTAGAATATCAAGCATACAACGATGAACAGAGTGAAATAGTTTACTGAATAGTTATGAATGTCATGAATGTCGATTTTTTCCTTTAATTTAGATTGATTTTCGATGAATTTTAACTGATTTTGTAGTTTAGTCAAATTAGTTTTGGCAAATTCGATCAAATTCGTTGTTCCGTTTGAAATGAATGGCTCGTACGAAGTGAGATTGAATTGGAAATTCGGAATAATGAAATCATGTGGCGCGCGCTCTAAACTCTTTTGGGGCATTAATTCAAAATTATCACCCCGAAGTACGCAATTGTCGTTCAATTTTAGGGTTCCAGAGCCAATAGCGCTGTGGTGATTTACACTATCGCCGCAAATAGATATGAACTTTTCCACATACTTACAGAAAAATAACCAATTGTTCGGCTCTTCGAGTTCTAACCATTGGTAACGCAAATTTACCCTGGATAACTCGCAATTCGAGTTGGCTTCATGATTAAAGAGAGACCACACACAAGATTTGAATTGGCTGGTTAGCCACTTGCGGGGCTCGAAGCAGATGACCATGTCATCTGACTGTTTTTTGCATTTCAGTTCATGCTTGTTTCTAATCAATTGATATTTTTGCCGATTTAATGACGCGATAATGACTTCGAATTTAGCATTTATTTTCAGAGTTTCGTCATTGTATACAAATGGCGTTTCATACATATGATACAATTGAAACCTTTCGTCGCTTATCAATGGAATGGCAATTCGAAAAAATAGTGTCTTATTTGTGACAAACGGAGTGATGGTTGCCAATTTGTAGAAATCGGTTCCATCCGGAGGTGCCTGTTGGTCTGATAAATATTCACTCATTATATTTAATTGACCCTTTACTTGAGCAGGAGTTATTAGATGATGATCGATATGATTTTTTCTAGCGCCAGTAAGTATGTCCAACATGCTATCTTGTTGATGCTCATAATCAGAGATCATTTGTAAAAGATACACAGACATAGTATGAAAATGCAAAACTGCTTGCTGGTCATTGGTTTGAACACGTACCAAACCCGCTAGATTTATTATGCTTTCTCTCTGATTTATGATTTCCCGCTCATCTTTTTTGATTATATTCATAGTGGAATTTAAAACAGAAGTGTGGTTTTTCAAAAGAGTGAGCAAATGTTCGTCATTTGATTCCAATCTTGACATATCGAGAACGTATTCTCGTCCGAATCGAGAGTCTAAAACTCCAAATAAATCGCCAGCAATGTTTCCAACAATGTCAAGTAACGCTCTTTCTGCTCGATGATGCTTAAACGATACTATTAACTCATTTCGTTCATTGATGTCGTTGATACGATTTTCAATTAGTTGACAAAGAGATTTGCATGAGCTTTGCCCCGCCAGTTTTTGATTGCATACGTTTTCTAAATCATGTAAACTTCTTTCCATCATCGATGCTTCGTTGAGAAATGATTTCATGTTTACATAAACAATCGAGTTCCAATTGGTGTAACTGAACTTTGCATGCGAAATTTGTTCGAAAAACAAACCCGGCGAGGTGTCAAATTTATTCAATTTGAACGGAACGATTTGATTTGGGTGAGCATTCACTTGAATCACAAAAATTGCAAGCAATGCCGTTATTATCGGAATGACATTAAATGTTTGTTTTGCCGGTTTGGATTTTGTAACCCGTGCTTTACTCGCTGTTTCAGTTTTTGCAATGTGTGCTTTAATTGTTGCCCGGGTCTCCGCATCGTATTCAATCGGCAACGGAGCGATTTTGGTTATTGGTCGAGTGAAAGTGTTATTGCGCATTTTAAGTGTTACCACTCTCGTGAGTGCGTCATGACCCTTGTGCACGTCGATTACGCGCGCCATTGGCCAAGAGCATGGTGGTGAATTCTCATCTTTTACCAAAACTAATTCATTCAATTTTGGCTCTTCTTTTTTCGTAAACCATTTTGATTTGGTTTGCAATTCATTTAGATATTCCGTTTGAAATTTTTTCCAAATGTTTTGACTCATTTTTTGCACCAATTGCCAACGTGAAAGCCAGTTTACGTTCGTTTCGATGTAGCTTTCGTCGGGTGGTGCCAGTAACGGTGCCCCAATCAAGAAATGTCCAGGTGTTAGGCAATCGATGTCATCAGGGTCAGTAGATAGTGCACAAAGTGGTCTTGAATTTGCACATGCTTCCACCTGATACAATAATGTGGACAATTCTTCAAATGTTAGCGCAGTTTTTCCGATTGTTTTTATTAAATGAGTCTTTGCAACTTTCACACCAGCCTCGGCGAGGCCATTGAAATGAGGCGCACCAGCGGGTGAGAAATGCCAAGAAATGCCTTGCTTTGAAAGTTCATCGCAGATTGTTTTGAACTCTTCTTTTTCGATTTCAAATAAATCACTTAGATCTTTATTAGCTTTTACAAAGTTTGTGCCATTGTCACTGTTGAAGCTCTTGATCATTCCACGACGCGCTACCAATCTGCGAACGGCAGCTATGAACGCGTCGGCTGTTAAATCTGATACTAGTTCGATATGAAGTGCCTTTGTAGCCATACAGACAAATATTGAAATGTAAGCCTTAGAAATTTTACCAGCCCTACCTTTTGCCGTTTTGTATGGAATTGCACCGGTGTAGTCTACTGCTACGTTGGTGAATGGCTTTTCAACAATGTTTACGCGATTGGCCGGCAAATCTGCCATTAATTGTGACATGGTTTTTTGTCTTTGTTTGAAGCAAGGAATGCAACGATGCAAAATTTTCTTTATTTCTGTTTGTGCATTCACAATCCAAAACTGCTGTTTGATGATTGCTTCAGTGGCTTTCGCTCCACCGTGCATGCATAATAAATGAAAATGACGAATTATTAAAGTTGTTACGCTATTGTTTTTTGGTATTAAGATTTGATGTTTTCGTCCAAACACCAAATCCGAATTTCGTAGTCTGCCACCTACGCGCAGAATGTTATTTTCATCTAAGAATGGGCTTAGTTTCAGAATGTTACTTGAAAAATTTACTGATCTTTTCTTCATTAATTCACTTATTTCGGCACCAAATGCCTCCCGTTGAATGATTTTTATTATTGCTGTTTCCGCTAAATTTAGCTCATCAGCCGAAATCGGAGACAATGCTTTGGGCCCCTGTTTTGCTTTGCATAACGATGCAAAACGAAAACAGTATGCGATTATTCGTTTCATTTTGTTGAACGACGAGACTTCAGGAAGAATTTGTTCGTTTGAAATTGGAGAGATTTCTACACTTAATGCGAGTGATTCAATTATTGGGTCAATGTTATTTAAATGACTTGCATTGTTTGCATAGTAATTGTTTTCACGCAAAAACTGTGGGCCATTCCACCACATTTCATGTCTCAGCAATTCCGATGGCAACATGCCGCGTGAAGCGCAGTCTGCTGCATTTTTGTCAGTGGTAACATGATACCAGTTTTTTGTTCCAATTGCCTTATCTATTGCACAAACACGGTGTGCGATAAACTTTTTGTATCGCTTCGGATTTCCTCGAATCCAATCGATGACTATTTTTGAATCGGACCAAAGAAAAATTTTGCTGAAATTTATGTTTGTTGCTTTTAAAACGCCTTTCGTCAATTTGGCAAGTAAATTTGCTGCACACAATTCCAATCTCGGTATTGTGAGTGCGTCTTTCGTTGTTTTCAGAGGAGCTACTTTATTTTTTGCGATTAATAATCGCACCGTGTTTTGCGTGACGTTTTTAATGTAAATCACAGCTGCGAATGCTGGTTCCGCTGCGTCACCGAAACCATGCAACTCCATGACATCCTCAGGATTGTAATTTATCCAACGTTCCACTCTGATGTCATTAATGAGATGCAATTCGCTTTTTATTTCCAACCATTTTTCAGCGATTTCTTTCGGTACAATTTCATCCCAATCGACGTTTTTCTCCCACAACTTTTGTACCAAAATTTTCGCCGAAATTACTACTGGACATATCCAGCCAAGTGGATCGAACATTGAAGAGATTTCAGATAGTAGCAATCTTTTTGTAAATGGATTTGAATGATTTTTTAAACTGAGTTCGTATGTGAAAACATCTTGAGACGGCGACCATTTTATGCCCAACGCTTTCACGTTGCTGCTTATAGCCTTCAATTCACGATCACTCTCCGGAATTGCGGACAGCACATTTACGTTGTTTGAAGACCATTTTCGTAAATTGAATCCGGCTTTGCTGAATACCTTGCGCAAGTCGCTACACAATTGTATTGCTTCTGCCTCAGTAAAAGCACCTTTTACCACATCGTCAACCCACATGTTTTTTCTTATGGTATTTGATACTTCTGGATATTCATTTTCGCAATCGATTGCAAGTTGTCTTGTAGTGCGATGTGATAAAAACGGAGCGAGACTGGTGCCGTATGTGACCGTGATAAGTCTAAATTCAGAAAGCGGTAGTTCAGGGGAATCACGCCAAATGATTTTTTGCAAGTCTCTTTGGCTTTCGTCGATTAAAATTTGGCGGTACATTTTCTCAATGTCAGCCGTAAATGCATATTTGTAAATGCGAAAATTGATTAGAATGCTTAACATGTCCTTTTGTTCTATGGCACCCAATGCAAGTTCATCATTGAGAGATTTTCCGTTGTCAGTTTTTTGAGAGCCATTGAACACCACCCGAAGTTTCGTAGTTGTGCTATCTCGTATTACACAATGATGTGGTAAATAATACGATGTGATATTTGGATTGTAAACCGATCGTTCCATATGACCCAGGTCAATGTACTCGTGAATGAATTTTTTATATTCTTCTGCCAATTTAGGATTTTTTTTGAATCGATTTTCAAGCTGCAAAAATGTTGCAATGGCGCATTTTCGCGAGTTTCCTAAATCTGGTGCATTTTTTCCATTTTTGAATGGCATTTTGACACAATATGTTCCATTTTCCAAACGAATAGTGTTTTCTTGAAAGTGGTTTTCACACATTTGTTCTTCTTCAGTGAGAGCGCACTCGTCATCGTCGATTTTTATATCATCATGCTTGAAAAATTCAGATATACGTTGTTCGACGTCGACAACTGAAATGAGCGTTGTTACTTGTGCTCCCACGGCTGAATCAAAATTGGTTGGTCCCGAAATGATCCAACCCAATTCAGAGTTTTGGGCGATCGGTTCGTCTGTAGAACCTTTTATGAGACCTGGTTTTATGATTTGTGCGTATTCAGCTGCGCCGAGAAGAATGTCTATCGGACCAGCTTCAATGTATGAAGGATCAGCGAAATGAAGATTGTTCAAATGTGAGAATGATTTGTTAAAAACATTTTCATTTCGTGATAAATTTACCAAACTTTTTAATACAATTGCAGTTGTATTCAAAACAAAATTTGAAGTGAATCGAGGCGAAATGTGCAAGTCAACAATGTAATTGCACACCTGATTTTCTTTTGTTATTCCACTTACACAAGTTTTTTGTTTTATTCTTTTTAGTTTGAGCAATTGCATTGCTGATTCGGTGATGAACGCGCTCTGCGATCCTTGATCGATCAGAGCACGAAGTGCATATTTTTCGTTATTTTTACTTTTCACGCTAATTAATGCCGTAGCTAATAATACACGCGAATTCGATGCTGAAGAATTTGCTGATACTACTGAATTATCATTTTCGTGTTCATCGTTCGATGCTTGATAGTCCGAAATTTTCGCAACATTTGATTTAACTGAATCGAAATGCAGTAATGAATGATGTTTTTTGTTACACGTTTTACAAGTAAATTTACTTTTACATTCAATGACTTTGCTATGTGAACCAGATAAACAATTTGCACAAATGCCCTTAGATCTTATAAATTGACTTCGTTCGTTCACGCTTTTTGCCAAAAATTTCTGACATACGCGAAGGCTGTGAGCCTCGTCACATAATAGACACTTCGCGATTTTTTCAAATTTTTCGAATTTTTCAATCACTTTTTCTTTTTTATCTTTTTTGTTGGAAAAATTTTGAGTGTAATTTTTTTGTTCAACAGATTGAATGGCCAAATACCTGTTTTCTAAATATGCCAGAAATTCTTGCAAATTCGGAGTTTCGCGAACGTTGCGTAGTTGACACTCGTAGTGTTTTACCGTATCGTCGTGTAACTTTTTCGTTAAAATATGACAAATTAGTGCATCCCATGTTTCGGTGTTGATGCCCAAGTTTTTTATTGCTAACATTGTTTCGGTGCAAATATCGTGCATAGTGCGAAGCTCGTGGCTGTTTTCACTTTTATGTCTTGGTAACTGCAACAACTTATCTATATACTCACCGAACTGTTGTCGTTTGTTATCATAGCGTTTGTATAGTACCTGCAAGCACGCCTCGTACTGATCAGCCGTTGTTAAATCCGCTACCAATCTTGCAGCTTGCCCCTTGAGATTCGCTTTCAGGTGTTCCATTTTGTATGATGTACTGATGTTTTTTTCGTGCACAATTTTGTTGAATAAATCGATGAAGGTGCGCCACTCGTCGCGTTTTCCGCTGAATTCCGGTATTTTTAGTTTTGGTAAATCGGAGTTGTTGTGGTCGCTGCATGAAATTTCATTCAAGTGTCCGATTGCACTGGTGTATTTTTTTTGTAGAGCTTGCATATTGATTTGCATGCTAATTCGGTTGCTTGTTGCGCGCAGCGTGTAGTAGTGAGAACGAAATGTGCTCCATGTTTCTCGTAGCAATTCCAATTGAGCTTTAATCATTCCGTTTCTCTGGTTTGAGCGCATTTCTTGCGAAGATTTGATCAAATTGTAGATGTCCGTGTACAGCAATTTGAGAATTTCTCCGCTTTCGTTGTTTGGCTCGTTGTTTGGAACTTCATTAGTTGCAGATGATTGAGCGTTGGACTGATTATTGTTATTTCCATTTTCGATGCTACTGATTTCTGATGCTGTCGAATTTGCGCCATCGCATTTATCGTCGATAAAGTCTTTTAACGTTGCGTCCAAAATATTGCTCAATGCTTCATCTTCCGTATCTGAATCGCTGTTGTCTTCATCGTCGTTAAGTTCGTTCGGATTTGGTGGCATTGCAAATCCTTGTGGAGCGACTTTTACTAAACCTTCTTGCAATTCATTGCGATGTTTCAAGTACAACTCCCTGCTCGAATCGAATAAGTTTTCTCTGAAGTATGGTTGATTTGCGTCTGGTTGGGCCATCAGAGATTGATGGCGCGCTTCAAATGCTATCCACCATGTGTCTAGGCGGTTGATGCGACGTGAGAAGTAAGCTGGAACAGCCTTCCTGTCGTTGCCGTCTTTGGTGTAGTTGGTGATAGTTTTCTGCAATTGTCGAATTGCGTCGCGTTGAGCTTTAATTAGTGCCTGCATTTTGATCGAAGATCGTATACTGCTTGCGTTTTGTTATTTGATAACACTGCACTAATAAAACTTGAAGAATATTTCACTTGTTGAAAAAAGTTGGACTTTTTCACTTTGTTGAAATTGTTGAAATTGAAGATTTTCGGTTGTGTTTTTAGTGTTCGAAGGACCAAAATTGACTAAGTTCTGTGTGATAGAAGTTGTCATTAAAAGACAGGTGAATTGTAGTCGATGGTTGATTAAAGACTGACGATTTTATTCATGCACTTAAAGACTATATACAATAAATTGCTTAGCTGACTTATTTAAATTCTCCGAATTCTATTCAGGTTATTGTTGCACTTATAACTAAATAATAATTATTTCTTGCTTATGATTCATTATTTCGTGCGATTTCATTATTGTTCGATTCCAGTTAATTCAAAATTATGTCAATAGACACAAATCGAGAGGAGAAATGCAGTTTTTCCATGATTTTGGAAAATTGGAAAATTGCTTCATTTAAAGTGCTGTAATTAGCGAACTGATGGTCGGATTTGGCTCAAATTTTGACTGGATTCCTAAAAAAGGTTGTAGTTTTCGAAAATGATATGGGTTTGACATTAGTGTTGCCACTTGGTGGTTAGGCTCGGGACTTATTGACCGATGTGTTATACTTCATCAATGACGTGAATTTGTTTGTACTTCGGGAAAAATATACAGACATGTGGATTGATGTAAATCACAAATCCGTAACGATATTTGCTCATACACACACACACAGACACACACACCCATTCCGAACGGAGTGGATGCATTGAGCGCTCGCCGAACATTGCACGAATGTTTTTACAGCTGTCGATGTTGCCACTTTTTTGTGCGTTGCCTTGCCTCGCCTCGCCGTAATAGAATTGATTGCAACGTCTGAATGGCAGAATGAATGGAAATGCAAAGCGCCTGGAATTGAAAATAGAAAGCGTCGTTTTTTTTGTTTCTCCATCCATCGTTTGCCGCTTACGCTATTTGCCCATCGATTCGTTCCCGGTTTGCTTTTTATACGACTAAGGTTGTTGATATAACTTTTTACTAGCATCACCAAGAATTGTGCAAACAAACATTTCTAATTTATAACTTCTTAGATTG
>NW_022596948.1:0-11553 GCF_009176505.1 Sitodiplosis mosellana | reverse complement strand
AAAAAAAAGTTTGATGTCATCAGTAGCCGATGATTTGCTGGAACACCAGACGCGTGATAATACTGTTGCTACTGAGAAAATTGATTTCGATGCCGTCTCTCATTTTGATTTGATTGGCAAGTGGTTTTTTCTTGAAGCCAATATTGCCACTCCCCTCAATGGTTAGGTTGTATGCAACTTTTGGATCGATGATAATCGGGTTGGGTAGAACGACATGAGTGGTCTTATCTGGGATGAGATCAATTACCGTTCCGCTCAATTCCTTGCCACGGGTATATAGTCTTGCCAGAGCGAGTAATGCTTTTGGGAGTGCGGCTTTTGCGACATAGAATTCCGTGAGCAAAAGTCGTGCGTTTGTATCAAAGGTGCTGAAGTTTGGCATTGTGAGCCGAACATACACATGTGCTTTGTTCTTCAACCGTCTGTCACAGTCCAGTACGTACAACGGTTGAGGGGCTGGAACATTTGCCTTTGCTTTCTTTGACATCACCTCCAAAATGATTTCTTCCAAGTCTTTCTTGAGGAAAAACCCATTATACGCAGCGATAAATTCAGCGAACTGTCCTTTGGTCAATTCAGCAAACGGTATTCGTTCGAGTGAATCTTTGAGCTGTGTCTTCAAAGATGCTGGACTTATGCGCACATTTTTGTGTTCACATTCGGTTTTGGCCCAAGCCATGCATGCATCGACAATGGCTGATGTACTGCACTTCGATGACACCAACTGTAGTATTTTGTCGAGAAGTTTGTGGTCGCATTCCAAGAAATTAGTCGATTTCAAAACTTCGGTTGGCTTCTCTTTGATTTCTCGTTCGCAGAATTCGATGACATTTTTCATCTCAAGCAGTAATGCCACTGAATAACCCGTACACATGTTGTTGACTTTCAATGACTTTTGCATCGGAGCTTCGCAGCGTTTCAACGCATCGGCCATCTCGTATTTCTTGCACAAATTCACCACTTGAAAGATGTGTTCCGATGAAAGTCGCACTTTGCTCAAGTAGAAAAATTGCAGAAACTCTTTGAACGCGTCGCGAGATGCATCTTCAATAACAATGTCTCCTTTTTCAGGTAACGAACCGTAGAACATCGTGTGAAATACCGTACTGACGCAAGCTAAGAGAATTTTATGGGCCGTAACGCTGTCGATGCCTTCACCAAACACGAAATTCACATCAGCGGTCGTTGAATCCAGATACAACTTATCGCAATTGCTTCGTGCCAAATCGTTGTCTTCTTCGAACAACTGCTCTTTCACTGTGTCGCTCATCGTTGTGTTGACTGTAATGGAATATTGAGAAAATGGCATCAGAATACCTATTGTTGTTGCAATTTTGAAGCCAACAAAGCATTTTTTTTCTTTATCTTTTTCTTTTGTCCATAGGCGTACTTACTTTTCAACAATTTTTTGATCAAATTATGGCATTTTTGCAATTTTTCCGAACAATTGCGAATGTTGTTTGATTTAATGTTGTGAAATAGCTTAGATTTCGATGTGTACAGATACCAAATGAATTGTGTTGTGCAAAGAACTGTCACTTGCTCTACGCTTCAGACTTTGACAGATCTGAACGAAAACGACACACACAATTCACGCACACATTGACTTGTGCATAGCGATTGATGAAGAAAAAGAAAACATTCAACACATCTCATGTTGAGCATTGGGAATGAGACATTAGAAAACATTGTTGAATTTGAAAAAAAAATAAGCAAAATGTTTTTATTAGGTTTTCGCTTAGGTTTGCCTTTTATTCTCATTGGTCCATAAGTGTGTCCTTTGTGCATATAATAAATGCAGATCAGATGATTATTTCATGATTCGTCTTTATAATGACTGACAGTCATTGACTGTTAATTAAAAGTCATTAACTCATCAAAAAGGTGGCCAAGAAAAAAACCAAATTCGAAATCAAAAGAATAAAAAGCTTGATTAAAAACCAACTGGTAGTTGAAAAACCAGGCCCGTTATAACACCATTATCGTGGAGAAAGTCGATTTCAATGCCGTCTTCCAGAGGTTTTCCATAAGCAAGTGGTTCACTTTTGAAGCTAACTTTGCAATTTGGGTTCATGGAAATAGTTCCGATTCTTATCTCATATTCGCTGTACGGATCGATGATAACCGGCTTCGAAAGAGTGACATGAGTAGTTTTTTCTTGAATTAGTATAATAAACTTTGAAGTTAATTCTTTGCCACGAGTCGATATCGTTACAATGCACGACAATTTCATGTCGTTGTTGATCTTTGCTACATATAATCCCATGAGTAGAAGCCGTTTGTTTTAAGCGAAGCAACTGATATACGGCAATGCCGTATTACGGCATGGTAACATCGTGATTAGCTATGTTGTCTACCATACGCCTGTTACAATTCAAGAAGCCCGATGATTCAATTTTCCTTGTCTCCTTCGACAGAAGTGACAAAATGATTGCTTCCAATTGAGCCTCGGTGAAAATTCGCTTGTACGTATTGATGTGGCGTGAAAACTGTTCCAATCAAAACATAACGAGTGGAATTTAAAACCAAGCCCATATCTTTGACGATGACAATTTTCTGTTATTTCGGTTTCCATTGTTCGCGATCGACACTTTGAGGTGACCGAAATATCAGGCATTTTATCTTCTCACAAATTACGAATAAAATCATCTCAGTGTACTTTGTTCAAGTGTTCTATCATGGGCAATGTTACCATGCATAAATGTTGATAACCAAACGGCAATTATGTCGCTCCCATATTTCCGTTTGGAAAAGAATAGCCAAGAATATGAACACATGAGCAGGTTATTGACTGTACGATTGCTTATAATCAATTTTTCGCTATATAGCTAAGGAACAAAGTTCACAATGGGGATAAACTCATGGTTTAATAACCGGACTTGCAAAAAATATGCAACGCACGTTCCGTTTGCCATGAGCCCATGGAATTCGATTCATTCTGTAACAGATTGATCAACGGAAACAATTTGATGGAAAAATCAAGCTGTTGTTGTTATCATGCATACAATGAAAATCATGCATTTTTTCTATATTTTTGCACGGTTTTTTTCTTAAATGAAGTCAACTGTAGCATTTGAAATAGGTCATTCATCTAAGTGCCAAAATGTGGTACTGAGCTATAATAAAATTGTCATCTCTGAATTGAGACTGCGTTGATATGGACGATGGACATTGGACATACAAAGTACAAATCCCACATTTTTCCTTTAGATCATTGATAAGTCAACAACAATGTTGTACGAATTATTTTTACACTTCAAGTTTAACTGGTGTTGCGAAGTATTCTGATAAATATTCTAGAGTGGATGTTGTACATTTTTCGATGATCTGAAAAGACGTTGAAAGGAAATGAACTATGGGATGATAAAAACAGCCAACATTGTAGCTTTTAGCATGTAGTGTTGTTATCTTATGCGCGTGGTATCCCAATATTACTTCCATATTTCTCGGGAGAGTATGAAGCATTTGTTATTCATAAACGATTCTCAGAGATCAGTTTGAAACATTTTGTTGAAGTGTTTACACATAACAGAGTCTCATAGAAAGGAGAGTGAAATGAGAAACAGAGTGATTTGCATTTTGTTGCTCTTAGTGAGCATTCACATTATTATATGTTCAGGAGAAATTTCTGGCTGCAGTTATTCAAGCCAATATGATTCAGATGGTTCTTATGGTTCTCATAATGTATTTTATTCAGTGGAATTAAGTTGCAGTGACAGTTATGACGGTGATTGTACCAGTTACAAGTGGAGAAATGGCTATTATTCTTATGATACATCTGACTGCCGATGTTATAGGCGTTTTCTCTCAGACGAATACGATTATAATTTAAATGTGGAAAAATTGAAAGCTTGTTCGGGACATCCCTTGGATGAAATATTGCCGGGTCGATTCCCAAATCTGCAGATATATGATATTTCATCCACTAAAATCGAGATTTTAACATCTGCGAACTTGAATTTTAAGTCACTACAGAAATTGAAGGCACGTAATAACAAATTAACGAACATTTCGGGATCAGTTTTTGTGCACCTTGCGAATTTGGAAGAAATAGACTTCTCGTACAACAACATAAATGGGCTGTATCAAAATGATTTCAAAGGAACGACCAAGCTGTTAAAGATCAATTTTCAATATAATAATATTTCCATTTTGGACGAGGGATTATTTGTTTATACTCCCGACTTAACCACATTAGACCTTTCTTACAACAATATCAAAGGTCTTCGTCAAAACCACTTGAAAGGAGCGGCCAAATTGTCATCAATCAATTTTTCACACAACAATATAACCATTATAGAGACGGGCTTCTTTACACATACATCCGATTTAACTGTTATCAACTTCGCCTTCAACGAATTATCCACTTTGAATAAAAACATATTTGGGGAACTGCAAGAATTGACAAATTTGGATTTAAGTCACAATTCAATTCAAACGATTGATGAGGACTTGTTTCGAAACAACACAAAATTGGAAAAGCTGAATTTGGAGAATAACCCAATTCAGCGTATTGATCAGAAAATACTCATTCTGTTGACTAAACATGTTTCGGTGGATATTTCCTGTGATCATGTCAAAGAGTTCGACTCCAGCTACTTCACAAAAAACATACGATTCGACTCTGGACGAGTAACCTTGTCAGGAAACAGATTAGATTATAGTAGATACTGTTTGGAGCAGTTGAAGTATTTCAACATTTCGGGAAATAAGCTTGAAAATACTCAAGAAACAATCGAGTACCTCGGATCACCGATCGAAACGTTGGACGTATCTTCGAACTTTATGGGAATATTGAGTGCAAAAATCTTCAGAAAATTCATCAATTTGAAGTACTTGAATCTAAGAAACACCAACCTAACTGAAATCGATTCCGACACATTCTATCCGCTCCTATTTCCAACGAGTGGGAGAAAATTGGAAGTTCTACTTTTAAACGATAATCCAATCGAACGATTGGATTCGAATGTATTTTCACCCGTCATGAATTTAGTTGATGTGCAAGTTTCCTGTGATTTTGTTATGGCGATCGACACAAGTTGTCTTGGAAATTCGCTGAAAATTGATTTGAACGACAAGGATGGAATCGTTTTCACCGTAATAAATCGCACATTCAAAATGTACTGCACCAAAGAGAGATTCAAACAATTTAGCTACTTCAATATTTCGGGAAATCACTTTCAAGATACCCAGAAAGTAGTTGACATGCTCGGAACACCAATTAAAACGTTGGATTTATCCTCGAATTTCGTTGGAAAACTAAGTGCACAGACATTTGGGAGATTTTCTAATTTGAATTACCTAAATTTAAGTCAAACGAACTTATCGAATTTCGGGTTCGGCACATTTTATCATCAACGAAATTTGGAAATTCTAGATTTATCATTCAACCGATTGAAAAAAGTCAACTTCACATTGTTTTACCGAAATTTCCTAGATTTACACACACTTTGTCTTGAAGGGAACGAACTGAATGAGTTACATAGCGCAAATCGAGCGATTTTTCCAGTTCTCAATAAATTAGGAATTTCAAAAAACCATTTCTCATGCGATTATCTGGCGTCATTCTTACCTCAATGGCATTCCCATTTGAACTTTATCACATATCCAACGAATGAAACGAATATCGTTGGAATCGACTGTTTTCATGAAAACGACGAATCGACTACATTGAGTGCCAAAACTGTAACAACACCTAGATTAACGACAACATCAACCTCAACGTTAAAAACAACAACCACGGAAAAATCCACAACAGCCTTTCAAGTTGATATGCCTAATGTCAAGCCGAATTTCAAAGATAATTCCACTGTGACTCAACGTACAATCGACAACAATAAATCCACAACTTCCGATGTCATCGATCAAACCGCCAAAACTGAAGAAAAACCAGCCACGCGATTCGAGTGCACATTTCTATCGTCCCATATAGACTCAGAGATAATGCAGCTTTCCTGTGATCATATCGAAGAGATTGATACCAGTTGCATGGGAAAAAATATTCAAATCGATTCGGGAAACGATAGCGAGGTTGTTTTCCATTTGCTGCAAAACAACTCCGAACTGCGCTGCAGCAAAGAGAATTTCCAAAAGCTTAAGTACTTGAATATCTCCGGCAATCAACTTCAAAACACTTCGCAATTGATCGCATTACTTGGGCTATCCGTTGAAACACTGGATGTCTCGTCGAATTTTATTGGTGAACCCAGTGCACAGACATTCAAGAGATTCACCAATTTAAAATATCTTAACTTGAGTAACACGAATCTATCCGAATTTCAATACGGTACATTCTTCAATCAACAGAAACTTGAAGTGCTGGATATTTCTTTCAATCGTCTGGGAAGAGTTGATTTCACCAATTTCTTGAGAAATTTCAGGGAGTTAAATACGCTCAATCTGGAGGGGAATGATTTGAAGGAAATTGACAGCGTTACTCAAACCGATTTCCCCAAATTATTTATTTTGGGCATTTCGAAGAATCATTTTTCGTGTCGGTATTTGGCACAATTTCTACGTGGATGGAACTGGAATTTAAAACTTCTCAAAAATCCTTCGGACGAAACACATATTGATGGAGTTGACTGTCATACAGAATTTCAAGGCATGACCAACAACGTTGCAATGAAACGAGGCTATGAAGTACAAACAACGACAACAACGGGATTTGTTTCAAGCACACCAAATTCCCCTATTGAGAAGAAAAACTTTAAAGGAAGCAACGACAACTATAAACCCGTAGACACCGAATCAAGTTCCTTATCAGCAGATGTACGAGTATTGAAATACCTTTTTGTGGCAATGTTCGTAATGTGTTCTGGATATATGGTAGTGAAATCGAAGCTCATTCAGAGAATAAGATACAACCTAGCACGGGATTCGTTCGAAACCACAATGAATCAGCAATATTCTCCAGATAGCACTCACACAAGCGTAATTGAACTGACTCAACGTGATCGTGTGCACGAATAGAGTGGACATTCCCAATTTTCAATGTTGTATTTTGATAAATTTCATATAAAGACTTATTTGAAACTTTATTGTTTTTCCATTTGAGACTTGCGCATGATTGAGTGATAAATGATTTAGATAAAAATTAAAATTCAAATAAATCAAATATAATGAAAAAGATACGAGTAATTGTAGCGAGTGCACTGACTCGTGCGCCTATACGGGAATATAAGCGCACGACGTCGCCGCACGAGCGGCGACCGCATGTATAACAAACGAATACCGAATAAAGAGAATCAGTCTAATTGTTACCAGCAAACCCGACGTGTCTAATTATCGAATATTCTACCCTACCTTTAGCTACAGATCCAAAGATAAGAGCTACGGATCCAAATAAAAAAGGTAACGATCAGAACACCCTTAAATTGGCGCTGCAACAAACGAAAGACTCACAACATAGAAAAAAATAGCGGAATCGTAGACCGATAGAAACCAAAAAAAGGGGGAAAAAAGAAAAAATCAAAGTTCCACGTGTCAGTGAAAGTGCACAGAGAAATCAAGTGAGCGATTTGTGATAAAAATCATCATCACGCAAAAACTATTCGTGTACCAAAACAGTGCATAATAGAAAAACATAGATCAAAATCCACTCACGCACCGAAAAAGTGAATAGAAAAATACATCGGGCAAAATCCATTCATACACTTGAATATCGGAGAGAAAAAAAAACCATCGAGCAAATTCCATTCGTGTATGTGAAAAAGCAAGAAAAAAAGACACACGCGAATTCCATACACAGAACAAAACCGAGAAAAAACCGCACGTTGCATAGACACGTGCAGTAAGCCACGAAGAGCGAGCGAAGGGACCCAAAGAAGAACATAAGCAAAGCGGAGGTGAAGCATAAAAACGAACGAAAGCGGCCAAAGTGTGGGAACGAACAGCGGCGGAAGACGAGTAACTGGACACCAACTTGGAGACAGCAGAATATCTGAATCGAGTACGAGCTAATTGTTGGGATAGGTCGTTAGGTGAGTACTGATTTGCATGTTTTTAAAGTGAAGTGTTCATTTTTTGGTTGATTTCGATTATTTACACTCGGCTAAAATCAAATGGTGCAATTAAATATATAATTCAGTAGTCAGCAAGCACAACCGAATTTGTTCCTCATACCTTTTCGTTTTCGTCCGGCTCGTTAAAAAAAAAAAAAAAAAAACAATTAAACACACATAGCATAAAATCGAATTTGGCATTTGCTACTCGTGCACTTTTCGAGTTCGACTCCTCAATGCAACGAACGCCACCGCCAAAGAAAAACGATAATAAAAAACAGAGCGATTCGGGCTATTTATCTCATTTGTTGGACTTGGAAAAAAAATTAAAAACGATAGAAGATCGTGCGGTTCATGATTTGACCACAGGCCGTAGATCGCTAACATTTAGCGCGCCCGAATCGTCCTCAACATTTATTTTCAACAGAAGTCCAGTACAAGTGAATTTGAACGAGACTTGGCTTGACGGAGCTGCTGGTTTAGACGCACAGAGTCAATTTTTAGATCCAAATCGAATTACACAGTCGCACCACGGCGGTTCAGTTGTCGATCATTATCATTTCGATCCGTTTGAAGCAGCCGAAGAGACATATTCGGTTTTGACAGACAAATCCATCGGTAACTTATCGGTAGAGAGGGAAAAAACTGACGGGAAATCAGACGATCAGCTGATTAAAGTAACAAATAAAGAACCGACGGAAGCGGATAAAACAACAGACACGGCGAATGGTAATCCGGAAAACGCGACAGATCCAACAGCGAATAATTTGACTCAAAGCCAACAGCCGCCAAACAACAACAATAATATTAACAACAACAATAACAACGATCGTAATAACGACGCTTCGAATCCTGAAAACGGTAGAAATAACAACAATAATAACGATAATAACAACAATAATAATAATAATAACAATAACAATAGGAACAATCATTTTAATTCTTCGGATTCTGAGCAAGAAGGCGACGAAATGGCTTTATCGTTGAACAGCATTATGAAGGGTATTCCCAAATTCATAGAAACTCATGATGGAATATTGCAATTTATTGCGGAAAGCGACCTCATTTACGACCTGAGTGAGGCAGGCCAAAGGCCTACAGTGCTGCGAATAATAAAAACACGACTAACAACGGCACATAAGCTGGGCAATACAACGAATGACACGTGGGAGCAAATAAAAACAAAAATGCGTGAAAAATATAAATTGACGATGACATATGAAACAGCTCAAGAGAGACTGTTATCGATCAGACAGGGACAGAAAGAATCGATAGATGCATATGCCGAACGGGTGAAAAAACTGTTGGACATGCTGAATTTAACATCGTCAGGCGAAGACGCGGCTATACAAGCCGTGAAAGCTGAAATGAACGAGGAGTTAGCAGTACGGAAATTCAAGCAAAATATATACGATGAAAGAACGCGTACAATGGCACTCAGTGCGGATCACAGAAGCTTGTATGAGGCAGTCGCACACGCCACAGAAAAACAAGAGCAAATGCAATTATCGAATGTCGCTAAAGATCAATCAAATGAACAAAAACAAATCAATAAAAACAATAACAACAACAATTTTAACAAAAATAACAACAACAACAATAATAAGAATAACAACAATAATAAGGGTGATAACAACAAAAACAATAACAACGCTCAAAACAACAACAGCAGGATACCGTGCAATTTCTGCAAAATGACAAATCATAGACCGGAGCGATGTTTCTTTAACCCGAATAGAAATGACGAGCAAAAGGCTCAATCGAGTGGATACAACTCTCAACAAAACAAAACGAAAACATCGAAAACAATGGGTGCTAGTATAGAAGATGCATCAAATTCGGAGGGTGAAGAAGTATATGAGGCAAAGGTATCGACGGGTGCCACATCAACTCCGTTATTGCCGATGCATTTAAACTCCGAACGGTGGATGCACAAATAGAATCCACAGTGCATCCACCTAAAAATCAAATCGAAAAAACCGAAATGCTTGAGCAAGTAATCAGTCGTATCTCAGTCGAGAGCGCCATTCAACTGGAAAACAGAGATCTCACCATAACGGCGTATGTATCAATATGTAACAGATTGGTGAAATTCCTTATTGATTGTGGTGCAAATGCTACGATAATAAGTTACAAGCTCCTAAAGCAAAACATTCTGTACTACCCACAAATAAAATATTGTATGACGGGAATAAATGGACCGCAAAACGCAGTAAAAACCCACGGCGCTACGTATGGCAACATAATCATAAATGGCATAAAGCTAAGACAGCAGATGCAAATCGCGGGTGACGACATTCACCTCAATTATGATGCAATTTTGGGACTTGACTTCCTTTATGCCTACGGTATGATCATGAACCTGAGATGTCTACAAATGAGACTTTTATTGCCAGCATGGCATGAACTTTATGAAAAACCCGAGCGAGAAGCGTTCGAAAAATTGGAGCCTAAAATAAATAAAAAAATGATAAAAAATGAATTGATTTATTCAGAAAACAAAGTAAAAAACACAAGCAATTGTGAAAGCGAGCTCCCTAAAAACGATAAAAAAGAAAAAAAGTTCGAAAAAGTCATGCAGGCTCAAATAAATAGACTCGCAGTAATTGATTTAACCAAGTAAACCGCTAAAAATCTTGCCGTATAGCCAAAAAAGCGTACGAATCGCAACTGAAAAACCTCTATTGTGTAAAGCAAAGGCGTACAGCAGGGGCGTTTATTCCAGCGACACAATAGTTGATAAAACAAAAAATCTATTGACAATTTACAACTCCACGGACAGAACGATAGAAATAAAAAACACAGAGGTGGAGACGGAAGACATGGAAAAGTATAGTGTCTTTCGTATAAATAATAAAATCAAATCTGATGCAGAAACGCGCATAAAATTCATATCGGAAAACCTAAAAACAGCACATTGCAACAAAAATGATAAAAAGATTATCGAAGAATTGATAAGTGAATTTCATGACGTATTCCATGTGGAGGGCGATGGTCTTACATTCGCGAAAGACGGAGAGCATAAAATTTTCACAAAGGCGGATGCTACACCAGTGAATACGAGGCAATACAAAATACCGCATGCGCAATGGGACATCGTCAATACGAAAATAGATGAAATGTTGGCAGACGGTATCATTGAAAAATCAACTTCGATGTGGAATTCTCCACTATTGCTCGTACCGAAAAAATCGCCAAATAACGTCAAAGAATACAGATTCTGCATAGATTTTCGTAATTTGAACAAAATAACGGAAACACAAACATTTCCGATGCCGAACCTGGAGGAGGAACTATGCAAAATGCATGGTTCAAAGATATTCTCATGCATGGACATCTACTCGGCATTTCATCAAATAAGATTGAGTAAAAAAGACAGAGAAAAAACGGCTTTTACAGCGGGCCACCGTAAATTCCAGTTCAAGCGCATGCCTTTTGGACTGAAAGGCAGCCCGATCACTTGGCAGATATATTTGACAGAAAAGCTGGGCGCGTTGCTGATGGCAAATGTAATGGCATATATGGACGACATTATGGCATACAATAAAAC
>NW_022596947.1:0-1364 GCF_009176505.1 Sitodiplosis mosellana | reverse complement strand
TAATTATTACCAGTGGTATTACTCAGTAATAACACCGGTAATTACGTTGTACCTTCAGTCTTACCCAAAGAAATGAAAATTGTATTTGCTTCCTATGTTCTATGTATTTCAAATGTAAAAATCCCAACGGTCGAACATAGCAATTTCCGAACGAACGAACGAACACAATTTTTTTTTCATAAATTTCGAACGAACGAACGAGCAAAAAAAATAATTTTCAACTTTTCGAACGAACGAACGAACAAAATAATTTTTTACAAAACTTTCGAACGAACGAACGAACAAAACAATTTTTTTTATATTGTCGAACGGTCGAACGAACGTTCGAAGCCAACACTATCTGCCTATTACTAAAATAAGAGATACCTTCTTTTCAGAACAAATTAACCGTGTAGGTCGTCTTTTGAATGCAAGCCCGCTCTACTTTAATGAAATCAGGCCTCGAAAAAAATCCAACACCATTGGCAATTTTAGTTTGGGCAAAAAAAATTTCAATTGTAAACTTAAGGATCCAAAAGAATTCCACGACTTCAACGTTTTCACAAATGTAAATCTTTCAACTGATGTTCCCACAATTGGTGATTCAGTCGAAGCCCTTATGATTTTCGAATAAGAAGGGCCGGCGCGCGATTTCGTCAAAGAATTTTGGACGAAGTAGTCGTTAAAAAGTCTATTATAGTTGTGTATATATCAGGCAATCCCGATTTGTTTACAAGAAGATTGCTCTGCTTGATAGGAGCAAACCCACATGTTAATAGTTTTGGTTGCTTTGATGGCGGCACACCTGACCTAGATTGGTTTAGAACCTTGAGGCACGACACAAAAATCTAGTGTGGGCAAATTGAGTTATTATCAAAAATATCACCAATCATGGAAAAAAACTTGAAAAGAGATGACCAACAAAAGGCAAAAAAAAGTTAGTAACAAGGGAGTTGACCTGTTCAGTCCAAGTCTTCAGGAAATCAACATATTGAGAATCCCTATTCCCAAATCAAAGGAAATGTGATTTTCCACCGATTTAGACACTTGCATTACCTACTAACACCCATATGGTCGACCAATGTCACCTAGCATGGAACAAACGAAGAAATTTTCAAAGAATGACTTTTCTGACCACATATAGAGCTGTAACGCCTTTCACAGATAGAAAACCGTTCTGAAAATTTAATGGCAGCTTCATGACGATGAAACAAGACTCTCAGCCAATTTTGAGCGATATCTCGTGTGGGCAAATTGAGTTATTATTAAAAATGTCACCAATCATGGAAAAAACTTGAAAAGTGATGACCAACAAAAGGCAAAAAAAGTTAGTAACACGGGAGTTGACCTGTTCAGTCCAAGTCGTTAGAAAATCAACATATTGA
>NW_022596946.1:0-2636 GCF_009176505.1 Sitodiplosis mosellana | reverse complement strand
AACATGCAATATTGTACGATGTTTTTGAAATGAAAATCATGTATTTTCAAAGCAATTGCCCAATTAAATGGGCAGATTTTTTATTTTCTAAGCTAATCAGATCATAGCGAATATTTTAATACCAACATCTGCCGTATTGGGGAAAAAAAGTATATTTCCGTGTAGCGCGAATAAAACCGCAAATCAAGCGATCCGCCCAATTACATTAAAAGAAGTAGAACAATTGTGATGGAATATGGTCTGAAGATGATAATTTTATGAAAATCTGACGTACAAAGAAAAAAAAGTTGTTTGTACGATCAGCTCTTGGTCTAAATGTTTCCTCTTTACTCTTGACTTTGGAACCATTTGTCTATGTAGTACGGTTGTTAAGTTATAAACAAAAATGTGCAGGAAAACAAAAATTTGACAAAATTTATTATTCCATTTCAAAATTAGACACATTTTTGACACTTTTAAACAATGGATTTGATTGTTCTCTGATTTATGTCCATCGCATTTCCTGACTAAACCATCAGGAATCTAGGATGATCAATATTTTTCGTATATATGGCCAAAAATTAACCAAGTAAGATTCATACAGTCGAGGGTTAATAACACGGCAAGCAAGCAACCTAAGATTTTCTTACATTTACTGAATGGACTGGAGAAATAAAAGAAAAATTTGAATTTTTGCAAACAAAATTGCTTACGACTGAATTCGAAAACAAATGATTTGAAAACATGTTTTTAATTCGTTCTTCTTGCTTCAATTCTCGCGTTTTGTTAATTTTTCCAATTATTGGTGGTTGGAATACACAGGTGCAGGTGTTTTGATATATAAATGAACTCATTATTCGCCTGGAATTTTTCATAACTAGGAACCACAAGCTCCAATGAGGAACAAATTGTCTAAAAATAATTTGTTTTTGAAATCAGCCCGAAAAATGTGTTACTCATGTGGTTTGCATGCGCAATTTCCCTTGCGTCAATACGAGTTCATTTACATATCCAAACATTTGCACCTGTCAAAATAACAAATCGCGAGAATTGACGCAAGAAGCTCGAATTAAAAACATTTTTTCAAATAATTTGTTTACGTTTTCAGTCGTAAGGAATTTTGTTCTGCTGTACGTGTCATAATGACGACAAGATCTAATTTTTGACTATAAATGATACACCGGATGAGTGGAAATTTAGTTATTGTTCAAGTGATGTGACTATAAACATGTCTAAGCAATTGATGGGTGAGTCTCTTCTTAGTTCTTTTTTCCATCATTTTTTTTTAAATTTTCATTTTTGGCAATACTTAAGATTTCAGTCACTTATTGTGTTTTAATCAATATTTTGTCTCCGTTTAGTCGGTTTGATTTTGGTTGCGGTTTTGGGAGACCGATTCATGGTAACTTACAATTTTTCATGTATTTTTTTTGCATGGGGTCGATCGATGATATGAAGAATATTTTTTTCATTTTTCATACAAATTGACTTTTTGAAACTGATACGAGATCTTCAGTGTACAACACGGTTCTTTACCCGACATTTTATTTCTACAAATGTTTTTTCTTTGTTTCAAAAATCCATTAATTTTACATGTAAATTCATTCAATTTGGTTATTCCAAACTAATTATCCTTTATTCGTTTCTAATTTTCAACTTGAAGCAAACTGAGGGTTGGCCTGGGAACCATAAGACTGGTAAGATTGAAGCTGCATTTCCTTTTTTAAGTTTCGTTTTCACTATTCCACATATGAGTAGTTTGAAGCGGAAATGTAGTACAGAAATGATGCGCGGAAAATTGTCAAATGAAAAGAGATAGCTCTATAGTTCACTATAGATTATTATGCAGTATACTATATATATAGCTATACCTTTTCCGCACACACAATAGTATGGAGTTTACTTTTATACTAAAGTGTCATAACCAATACATTCAAATAGTTGACATATACGAATGGGATAAATGAATGGGCAAGCTGAATAATGAAACGTAATTCTGTTTTTAGATGAAGTGCCTCTGAGAAAATTTTTCAGTAAAAGTGCCCCACAAAAATATTGTCTGAATAAACGACACGTGAATTTGTTTTCATGCAAAAAAATTCATGTTTTACTGAAAACAAATTTACGAGGCGATTCAATTGAACATTGCACAAAAAATACTGTATTAGAATCGAAAAAATTTTTTAATCTTTATTTTTCGATTTTTGCGTGTGTTGGACCGTCTACATGGGAAGTTTGTATGAAAACCTCGGAGCGCCGCTGCTATTGCATTGGCTTCTATGGCCAAATGTACACATGGAAATATCTCGAAAACGGCTGGCTAAATCGAAAAAATGGACCATGGTGTCACTCCCTAAATGGAGTGTTAACACCCGGCTGGTTTGATGGCCTAGAATACAAATCCGGTGGAATTTGGGCTGATCCATGGATTCTCAGGATTCGACCTGATTCTAACACTTCAATTTCTTTCCGTCGTGGTGAAATTCCATACAAAACATAGGGAATATGACTTTACAGATACACATAAAAGAGGAAGCACTGGAAAATCTGGCCAAATCCAGAGAATCCATGGATCAGCTGAAATTTCACCGGATTTGTATTCTAGGCCATCAAACCAGCTGGGTGTTAACACTCCCTTTGGGAGTGACATCACGGTC
>NW_022596945.1:0-3043 GCF_009176505.1 Sitodiplosis mosellana | reverse complement strand
AAAATGGCGATTTTTGGCTATCTGAATAATTTTAGCTCGGGCGCCAGATTGGGAATCCCAGGTTTTAGGGTAGTTTTTTGTTGGAATTTTCTTTTTGTATGATTCTGCAACGATTAAGCTATTTGGTGACGTAAAATTCGAAAAAAGTCTAAAAAAACCAGTCTACTGTACCATGGCGCTTTAATTAACAAACAAGGAAAACCACTTCACCCACGCATCGCTCACGCAGAATGATTAAAAGAAATAAGAAAAATGTTGAAAATGCAGCTTATTTTTCGGGTTATACGGTTCGATCGATTTCAATAGATCCGACGATTCGGAATCGTTTTTCAGCAGAACGGTGTTGTGTAAACGTGACAAACCCAAACTACATTCATTTTATGCGATTTTGTGGGCACGATAGCTCATCACAACCAACAGTTTTTGGCCCTTCTTCGCCAACGCTCTGGAAGAAATTGTTTTTCATAGCAACACGACGCATACGTTTGGAATCACGTTCGGCATTCAAAAATTCCGTGATAAAATATTCGGGATTTTTGTAGTCACGTTTCTTGCTTCGCAATTTGAATGAACGATTCAGTCACTTGACACGATGATGCGCAAACGACTTTTGCGATGTGTCTTTACATCCACCTGCTTCGCAGGGAGTTAATTTGGAATCGTATATTTACTGCAAAATGAAAAGAAACGTTCAGATCAATTCTTTCGAAAATGGAACATTAATTATAATTTGACACAATCAAGACCATAGAAACAAAAGAAACTATCGTGAAATGTGCGCCGAAATGTGAGGTTATGTCCACACGTTCCATTTTCATGAGAACATATTTTCAATTTCAATTGAACACATCGAATTTTTTCAGACATTTTGATGATTGTTGATGTGACTCTATTTTCAGCAATTTTCAGTAACAAGATGTTTGCATAAATCTTACTAAAATGTTCCCTTCTGTGATTGGTCACATGCCAAAATATCGACTATTTCGAATTCGAAATTGCAACGGCTTTTTTCACGTGAGAATGCAAGAAATACTTACATAATTGCAGTGACGTTGATATAAATGAAAACTAAAAACCAATTTATTCTTCTTTCTTTTTTTGTTCGTGGCACATACTATGCGTTATAGCGTATATTCTCCACATAAAACGCATTTCTTTCGAGTTAAATGCCAATAGCCAAGTGGTGATCTGAAAATTGGGTGTCAAATTATTCAAATCACAACTACCGTAATTTCGAGCTTAATTTTCTCATACAGAGCAAACGGATTCCGGTAGAACTACCGGCTATTTCAATCACTGCACTGTAATGCATTCTTTAAAATGTTTTAATTATTATGAGATCTGAATTCATGGGAAAACTTTCAATGTGTTTATGTTGGTAGCATAAACCACTGCTTATGTCAAAAGTGTAAACCGATATTACAACAATGAAGTTACTAACATAAGCTGCAATCGTACCAATTCCAATTCCAATTCCAACACCATACACAAACACAAAAACAAGGATGTGTGGATGACGTATGAATGTGGCTTCTGGCATTTTGCTCCGCCATTTTTGTTTGGAGTTCCGGCATTTTAGTCAATATCACCATCACACGAAGCTGAAGGGAAAACTTCGGGCCCATTATTATTATGAATGGCATGGAGAACTTTTTGCCTTACACCAAGAAGAGATTGTCATTGCCGAATGCGACGTGGGTGGCCAGAAACGACAATGCCGGGCAGTCCTGTTAGAAAATGCTGCTGGACTCACGCGCATCCAAGTATTTTTATACGACTACGGTCGCATTGACGTCGCTTCCAAAATTTTTAATATGCCTGAGAGCATCAAGAGTGTCGCCGAAGGACTGGAAAAAATGATTGACTACACTCAATTTTTAGCTATATTCGAAGCTTCACGTGTGCTATCAGAAGTATCGACACCATTCGTCGAATGCAATGCTGGCACATTACATCCGAGCTCGGTGAGTGTTTTTTTATTTGCCTAGTTTATTATTCTCTTTGTTGTTGTTCTTTGAGCACAAAATAGATTTTATTTTTATCCCATTTACATCAATTTTCCATTAATTTCCAAACAAACAATTCTTTTTCTTTACAAATATTTTTTTTTTACAAATATTTAAAAAAAATAATTCGTGTTGGAATTAAAGCGTCGATGGGAAATCAGACCGAGCGAATATTATTATCACTATTATTATTCTCGGTCTTTACAAGAAAAAAGAGTACCAACTTTATTTAAAAAAAATTTGATGCATTTATTACTTTTCCACACGATCATGTCGTGTAAGAAAAGTATTGGGATCGCCTAGATTTTTTGACCCCCTTAAAATCAGTTTTTTCTTTCGACTTTCGAGCTCTGAAAATTGCGAAATCTAGCATAATTTTAGGGTCGTAGGGTATGTATGTGGTACACTGTACGCTGTAAGCTGTACGCAAAAAATGAGAATAGCGTTCACCCCAGATTTTTGATCTTTTAAAAAGCAGTTTTTTTACGATTTTTAAACGCCGAAAATCGCGAATTTAGCGTTATTTTTTGTATGAGGGGTGGGCGCGTGGTACACTATACGCTGTACGCTGTACGCAGAAAACACGGTAAGAATTCTGCTATGTCACAATGTATGAAAAACAGAGTATTGAAATCGCTCTGATATTAAGGTCTGATTAAAATATGATTCTTTCCTAATTCCAATGCATGGAGAATTGGATTTATTTGGAAATTATATATTTGGGAGTGTACTGTACATACCTCGAACATGCTTTTGTATCTTTGACAAAAATGGTTCTGTACTAAGCTGAAAAAACTTAGCTAACAATTTAAAATACATTGCGCCACGCAAGCCATCTAGGTGGCGCCACACAAGCCATCTTGGTGGCGCCACAAGAAAATTTGGTTCTTATACGAGGTGTATGCTCAAGATATGGGAGTGTAGAAAAGTTAGCCTTACGAATGTAAGGCATCTTGTTTTTTCATAGAGTTTGGTCTCGACCATGGATTTTTTTGGATAAATTCGGGGAATCGGAATGATTCGTCGCGTACGCCTAT
>NW_022596944.1:0-2209 GCF_009176505.1 Sitodiplosis mosellana | reverse complement strand
TTTATGAAAGACAAAGATGGTGATTGGCTGTTTGTGAATGTGCCTTGCACATATTTTGGCTGTAGATTTGCTGCATCTAGAGCAGTGCTGTCCAACCTATTGGCCACTTGGCCACTTTTGGCCACCCGAAAATTTAAGTGGCCAACAGAAGATTTTGATACCTTTTTATAATAATTCTAGTTTTTTTTTTCAGTAAATGATTTGAACCGATTTTCAGATTTCAAAAAATTTCAATTGGAATTCAAATTTCTGAAAAATCCATTCATTTTTTATCAGAATAATATTCAAAATTTATCAGATCTTTTCGGTACGAAGAAGACTCATTTGGAATTTGATATTTCGTTGAAAAATGAAGAAATTGGTTTGCCAAATGAAACAAGTGATGCATTATGGAAACGTTTGCTATCTGAATGCAATTTCTTAGTACTCAAAGACGTTGTACCAAAATTTCTTTGCATGTTCGGGTCCATATATTTTTGTGAGGCTTCATTCTCCAGTCTCACACGTAGTAAGAATAAACATCGTAATGCACTCTCGCAAGGAAATTTGGAATCTAACTTCATTGTGAACTAACCCAATCGATGCCTGACTTGAATAAACTCACAGAAAATAAAAAATGTCAACCATCGTATTAATGGAAGAAAATAAATATACAAACAAACAAACATTAAACTTTCGTGTATATTTACTGTATTTTCTCCATCTCTTAGCCAACTCTTTTGTGGCCAACGTACGAAATAGGTTGGACAGCACTGATCTAGAGGATATTTCAATAGTCATTTCGAATGCCCTAATACCGTGTATGTGCGGCTAAGCGTGTGACTTTTGACTGGTATTGGGTAATTTTGCATGCCGTAGTACAGATTATTTGCATTCCTCGATTGTTCTTAAAGCGTGTGTTTTTGAATTGAAAATACATTTTCATACATTTTCTTCAAATTATCTTAAATTCATGTGTGTGTAGTACAAGTAAGTGCGATCATTTGGAATTCATGTATCACTGCAACAAAATTATAGCGAAAACAGTACCGTGTTAAGCACACCCTTTTTCGTAGTAATAGTCAACGAATTTTATTAATGGAATTCAATTGCAACGTAGAGAGATCAAAAATTTATGACATTTATAAAACTGTTTCCATTTATTTTCGATATTATCAAAATGTTTTCACAATATCATAGTCTTCATATTTAAATCTAAATAAATCATCAAATTTCACAAGTTAACCTTTTGACTGTCTTTCCTGACATTTTTGTCAGTCGCTCCGAAAATCTTGAAAATAGTACTTTTTTTAAATTATTTTTTGATGAAACTCTAGGTATGCTCTTTTCGATCATTTTTTTTCTTATTTCCCAAAAAAAAGTGAAAAAATAAATCTATTTTCCTATGAAAACCCAGCCCGAAGCAAAAAAGTCATTGGCTGTCTTTCCTGACAAAAATGTCAATATATACGTTGAAGAAGACGCTCTCGTGATCTCAAAACCATATTTCGTTTCATTGGGTTACGGTATGATTTAGTGCATTTTGGTTTTTTGAAAGATTTTTTGGAAAGCCACTGTTCTCTGAGCACATTTAAGGCTGTAACTTTTTTTGTAGAATAGCTATCACCAAAAATAAATTGCCTGTGAAAAGTGGAATAAATAATTTCAAACACGCTATAAATTATTAGGATCGGTGCAGAAGTTAGAATTTTATAGTCCCTAAATATGAGGAGTGAACAATAAAACTAGTCTACTTCACTAAATACCGGGGTAAATATACACAAAATAGAGAATAGTTTTTGCCAGTTTCAAAGTTTTATCATAAAGAGCATTGAATTTAGATAAATTAAGACATAGTTTGCTTGCTATACGTCCACTAACAAAGAGGTGACATCTGTACAAAAGCGCTCGCGCACGTCAAAAACCAAGAAAAATCCCAAACTGAATACAAGCCAAAAATGATGTTCCAAAAAGTATGCATATATATGTAATATATATTACGTATAAAAGCCGAAACTACTAAAAACGAAAAGAGAATGTTGTATTTTATTAATTATGATGAAAATTTAAAAAAAAACACTGGATTTTATTAATTTTTCCCGTACATTTTGTGGATGACAAAAATGTCAGGAAAGACAGCCTTTCATTTAGGTAAAGACAGTCAAAAGATTAAATGAATAATGGAACAATAATTTCTATCAAAATTTTATAAACGATTTACCGTTGTGAA
>NW_022596943.1:0-10612 GCF_009176505.1 Sitodiplosis mosellana | reverse complement strand
AATTAATGAATATTTTAAAAGAAATAGATTATGGAGAGAATAACAAAATTTTATGCAAATCAACCAATATAATATAATGTAAATATATAAAAGAATATTTATATCAAATAAACCACCTCTGGCGAAGAAACGCTGTATGGTGCAGAATTATTATTATTATTTTTACTTATAAAATTCGTAAAAAAAAATCGTGTGTCGGAAGCAAATTCTTGTTTACACATATGGAAAGAGGAAGTCCCAAGGAAGTTTTCTATCTGATCAGATTTCCCGGAAAAGTCACTGGAGCCAAAATATGGCCTCATATATAAATTTAGGGTCATTTTCAGTACATTTTATTTTTACAAAATCTTCCATATTTCCCGAGTTTTCCAAGATTTTCCAACCATTTTCATTTTATGAATTTACGATCGTAAGCTGAAAACGAATTCAAGAAAATTTCCCGGAAAATTGCAAATCCTGGAAAATTTTCCGAAAATGAACATATCGCTATAAAAGGAAAATGGAAAATCGGGGAAAATTGTGAGAAGTCCCATTCGATCGGGCGGAAAATTTCATGGGGATGGTAGCCGAAGGCCGAGATTTGAGGCCTAAATCCAGCCGTTTCCGAGATATTGCGAAAAAACTGGCTTTGGTACTGATTTTTTCAGTACACTGGTAGAAAATACATGGTAGCTTTAGTCTAATATGCTTCCACAGGCGAGTGTCATCAGCGAACGACTGAAGAGTTGAGTCCCTTATGTGTTTTGGCAAATCAATGATGAACAACAGGAACAATGTAGCACCAATCGGGTATCCTTGTCCAGTTCCCGATGTAACAGAAGGGCTCGACATATCAATTGGGCTTGACATATCATTATCCAATTTCACAATCTGTTGGCGACCATGCAAATAGCCCTTTGACTTGATCCATTTGAGCAATTGTTCATTTAGTCCCATAATAGCCAATTTGCGGATAAGTAAATCGACGTTGACCGAGTCAAAGGCCTTTGCAATATCTAGGTATATTGCATCAGTTTGTGTATGGTTTTCCATGCCCAATATTGCACATGATGTAAACTCAGCTAAATTGGTTATTGTTGATCTTCCTTTCATAAATGCGTGCTGATTGTCATCAATGATATTTTTCATGTGGTAATTAAGGTGTTTTGCAACATGGAGTCAAGCAACTTTGGAATTATGCACTGTAGAGCCACACCACGATAATTCTCAACTTTGGCTCTGAGACCACTTTTGTGTACCGGCCTTACGAATGATTTTTTTCAAATCTCCAGCACAAACCCAATTTCAAGTGATTCTCTTAGCATGTATGTTATTGGCTTTAGCAGTGCCGGAGGGCATTTTTTGATGAAAATATTTGGTATTTCGTCTGATCCTGATACCATATTGTTCGGAAGATTATTTATAGCATCCCAAACTAACTCTTCGGTGATGTCAATCGTAGGAAAGCTAGCACATAGATCTTTCAGCAATGGTTCATCTCCGGAATTATCTTCAATTATGCTAGAATCTGGTTTGGTGTATGCTTTGGCAAAATGTGTTGCGAAAAATTGTGCTATTTCACGACGGTTCCCACTCTTTTTGTCTCCAAGTACCATTTCATTCGGAAGATCACCATTCCTTTTGTTGGAGGCATTCACAAATTCAAAAAACTTCTGTGGCTCTTCGTTGATAAGTTGCTCCCAAACTTGAGAACATAAATTGACCGCATTTGTGCGATGAAAATTATAGCAAAATCCTGTTTTGGCCAATTTTGACGAGAGAAAAGTTGACATTTTTCGAAAATCACTCAAATACAGTACGCCTCCGCAAATTAGAAATGAAATGTCCCGAAACCATTTTCAATTTGCGGAGTTTTCTAATTTCTGCGGTTTTTTCAATTTCATCCAAAAACGGTGTATCAAATGAAATACTGATTTGCTTAATTGAAAACAATATATTGAACACTGTTCAATCAAGTATTGTATGTAAATAAATGCTTATAAGCAGTTATTTTAGTGATTATAAATATATAGTAAGTCTGGTAGTTTATTTTACTGGATAAACTACTCCTCGGAACAAACCGAAATAAATGATGACCGACTATTCTTATTATATCATACGATAGTAAACAGAAAACGTTAGCATTCTATATACAATTTTGTACATGCAAATTCTCTGATGGAACAAATCGGTTTCGATTTGTTAATGATTGATGATTGTCGCAGACAATATGGAACAGATTACTCTTGACTTAATTTTTAACTTCATGGTAAACGTCGAAAATCTCAAGCTGATCTGCTAATATGACTTGATCCATTCAACGAAATGGAAAAGACTTTCATTACGTTTTTTCATTAAAAATGAAGTAAATTCCCCTTTGTCTTGAATGAAATGATTCGGAAACCCCGTAAATTAGAAATGAGCCCCGGAAATTAGAAATTTTTCATACAAATTTTCAAACCTGAAATTCATTTCTAATTATTGAGGTTTTCCAATTCACGGGTTTCCAATTTGCGGAGGCGTACTGTACATGACGTCATAATTTTAAATGCTTTGGATCGATTAAATTATGCTTTATTTATTTAATTAAATTATGTAATACATCATTGCAAAACGGTATTCTTCGAGCGTATGAAACGTGTCCATTTTCTATGATATGTGCCTTGGTTCACTTTTTATTCACTTTTAAACGGAATAACCTCCGCCCAGAATAGGGCTAAGCGTTATGGGGTCAAGGTAGAAAAAAGATCAATTTTACCTCTTTTATTTCGCGGAGATCCAAGGACCCTTCGAAGCTTTGTCCTGTTCGAGTATTCGTTGAATTTACAGATGACCAAATTAACTGTGTTAAAATATAACGTTCTTGATGAATTTTTTAAATATTTGAAAAGTTGCGACAAAAAATGTGTCTTCAGTATATTTTTGTTCTAAAATGCACCATAATTTTTTTATGTTGATTTCACAACAAAACTTTGAAAAAACTTTCAATGTACTTTGAAACGGAAATGTTCTCAAATTAACTTTTTATTGCACCAATACATTGTTATGCTCACCTGGCGAGTTTCACGACGCAACATAAGAGTTTTTTGCTCAGGTCGGCGACGGGAAAAATATTTAGTTATAATGGTACCACGTTCCAACATGCAAACAGTTTGCTCCATTTCCCCTAAACTGGGCAGACTCAACATGCTAAAACAACTTTGTTGCTTATTGCTATCACATGAAGTCAACATATTATGATCGGATATCATCAATATGATCGAATGAATATCGACTTTTCTTGTGATACGAGCAGTAAACGTATCAAATCCGTTGACAACTCAAATTTCCTTATTCAGTTGGAATCAATAAAATTGAAACTATTTTTATATTCTTTTGAAAAAATATTTTTTTTCATTAAAAATTCAAAACTTTTTCTATTTTTTCTCCTTTTTTTCTGACGCTGATGTTTGATAACAATAAATGAATACTTTTTCATATCTCAACGTAGCTTAATTATTAAATTCACTTGGTCGTATTATAGTTATAATGACAACAACATCGTAGATGCAAATGCATGTAAGCACTTGTTCAACAAGTGAAATATTCGAGAAATGTTGTTTGTTGTTATTATGCATATATTATGTGAACCAGAAACACAATCAAATTTAAAATGCCTTTTGCGATTTCAAGGATATATACATATATATATATATATACATATATATATATTGCACAGCAGAAACGAGGAAGGAATAGGTACCAGTAGCTCCGCTATGTAGTTACATCAATTTAATAAAGGTATAAAGGTACGTATTCCGCATACTGTATTGGAATTTCTAATCCATATAGTATATTACTTTTTGTGTCCAAATTGTAACCTGCCAAATGACAGGAAATGAAATTCTGACTTGATGTAAACAAAATGTAAACCAGCCTTAACGATAAATTGCACTTTCCTTTATTTGTATAATTGCAATTATACAATTCAGGTTATTTCAAGTTGCAATATTTATTTCATCATTTTTGGATATTCAACAAGTTATGTACACGTCAAATATTTCAAATAGAAATGAATAAATAATAATTGAATAAATAATAATTTATAGATTCAATTTTGACATTATCTAACAACATGATCATGTTGCTTGGACTGACTTTGGTATTATCAAATATAAGTAATTGGTTTCAAAAATATCCATTGCAACATAACCAATAAAAAAACACGGTATCGCGTGAATACTTCCAAGTTCCTTTCGTTAAAGGAGTAACCCTTTTCCATGCGGTTAAATATAAATCATAAACTGGAAAATTTGTCAGAATATATACTATAAAAAGTTATTGAAACATGGAGTCACTTTGCAATTTAAGATATTCTGTTCGTTTGTTTCGACTGCTTATATTCTCCAAACCAACAAGGTAGGGAACAAATATAAAAATATTATTCAGTTTAAACAATCATTATTCATGCAAAAAAATGATACTTTAGATGGAATCTATGGAGTTGATAAAATTAACGCAATGATTGATATAAAAATTTCAATTAGTCAATAATAAGTGTCTAGAAAATAGACTTATTTTGAAATTGGTCATGTGGATTTTCAACCAATATTTCCATTTCAGTTTCGTACGGAATCTTTCGGGAACAGACAACATTTCATCATCAACATCAGGGAGTGTCGATTCACAAGCTACAAAAAGTGATTCAGAAAAAAAAATGTCAGGCGAAATGAAGTCAGGGGAAGATGATCAAATGAAATATATGAAAGAGAAAAACGATGAGTTATTGGTTTGTTATAAAAATAAACATAGTTTATTGAAATAAAATGTTCCCTTGTTTCCAGGATAAATACAAACGAGCATTAGCGGATGGTGAAAATATGCGACAACGTTTGACCAAGCAAATTCAAGATGCAAAAATGTTTGGGATTCAATCATTTTGTAAAGATTTATTAGAAGTGGCGGATACCCTAGGTCAGGCAACAAAAGCAGTTCCGAAAGAGGAAATTAATAGTGATAATCCGCATTTGAAAAATTTATATGATGGTTTGGTGCTCACAAAAAATTCATTAGAACAAGTCTTCAAAAGACACGGTTTGGAAACTATTGAGCCCCTAAAAGCCAAATTTAATCCAAACTTACATGAAGCTCTATTCCAAAAGGTTAGTAACAACCTTTCTCATTATCTTACTTCGCTTTTTTCTAAAATGGATGATTCTCACTTCATCAGGAATGTAAGGACGTGGAGCCAGGAACAGTTGTTGAAGTAACAAAAATTGGTTACAAACTGCACAATAGGTGTATTCGCCCTGCGCTGGTTGGAGTGTCAAAGAACTAGTTCGAACATAATGCACTTGGAATTACGGACATAGGGTTGCAACTATGTGCATTAATCAAATGAACTATGTGCAAGCGTTATGTTTAGGCGTGTAAATTGTGATTAAAATTTGTTCACCATATGAAATTTGAAACATTAAACTGTGAAAAATCTCTGTTTTCATTCAAAAAGTAAAATTTCGACGTGAATTTTCTAATACAATTCGATAAACGAAGAATTTTATTATTATTATTCTGCACCATACAGCGTTTCTTCGCCAGAGGTGGTTTATTTGGTTTAAATATTTGGTTGCAAATATTGTAAATATACAATATTTATAATAATATATCCATTATTTCTTTAGTTTCTCCAAGTTCTAATTCTTTTAAAATAATCGGTTATTATCTGTTTGACAGCATCTGTACTAACATAACCTGTTTGTGCCCGGTTGAAAAAATTCGAATTTGGCGATGAAATTTTCATACTTAAATAATTCAGCACTAAAAAACAAAACTGCATTGTCAGATTTTCATTTCTGGTCCCCGGATCCACAGGATGACCCTTAGTTTTTGATGTACTAATGCCTCAAAATTTGAAAGGAATCGGTTGAAAATCCGAAATGACGCTCATACACAACGACCAGTACCCTGTCACGCTTAGCGTTACGATATGGTAAAACATGAAGAAAAAAGTATCAAATAAAAAAACTTCTTTCGAAGTAATTCCTCGTGACGAAAGCGAACACAAAACAGCTGATATCAATTTTAAAAAATCATTACGGAGCGATTCTGAAATAAGTTGGAAGAATGCAAAAAAAGCGAATCCAAATCGCTCCGAAATGATTTTTTTTATTTATTTATTTATTTATTTATTTCACCGCCAAAAACTGGCTGAATATTGAGTTTTGCAGGAAAATGACTCCAAGAGTCATGAAAAACCTGATCTTTTGTTTTTATACAATTTAGATTTGTTTGCTTTTACGTACATTGACAAGAGTAACTATATTCCATTATAAATAAATAACAGGTCAAAATAATCACCAACTCAATGGATGGCTATATCACAGTCAATGTTACTAAATTTCAAAAAATTTGTGTAAAATCACAGTTATGCCTCATTAATACTATACATTTAGTAAGGATGAAAGAAAAAAAAACGATTTGTCAGTACTTTAAACTAAAAATTTGACTGTGCTCTTTTCGTACTGATGTGATTTAGTTTGCGCGACTGGTTGAATTTTGGAATGGATCAGCCACTTTGTTTGTGTATTTGCACAATTGTGGAATTTGAGCTCTAATCTGTTTGTTCATCAGATTGTCCTTGATTTTAAGGTAGTTAGTGTGGCGCAAGGTACGAATGCTCTCACCTACTGCTATATCATTGCGTACAGTAGGACAGTTTGCGTATCCATTTACGATATCGTAGAAAAATACAATTGATGTTTTTACTCTCCTTCTTTCTAGTGATGTCATATCGAGGGCTTCGAGTCGCTTGTTGTATTCGGTGATATTATATCCGTTTGCCGCTGTCCGATACTCTCTTCTGGCAAACTGAGTAAATTTCCTCAAAACTCCCTCGATCTTGTCAATATGTACGGCATAAGTTGGTAGCCATACGACGTTACAGTACTCGAGATGAGACTGAACCAATGCGTAGTACAGTGTTTTGAGCGTTTGAACATCGACTATGTCGTAGCAAAATCTCCTGATGAATCCAAGGGCAGCCGTTGCTTTCGATATTATCGCGTCAATGTGCTTGACAAAGCTCAGCTTCTGGTCAATGATGACGCCGAGATCTTTGTGGTCTGAAACGCGCTTGAAAGTAAAATCACCGTATTTGTAATTAGTATCGATAATGTCCTTCCTTTTTGTGGTGATTGTAAGGACGGTGCATTTGTCAAGGTTCAGGTGCAAATTGTTTACGTCACACCACACCTTCAGTTTGTCGATGGCTCGCTGTAGCACCTTAGCATCCGTGCTCGAGTGGATAATTTTGGCGATTTTCACGTCATCGGCGAACAAAGAAATGAACACGTCGTCCATTTCGTCCACTATGTCGTTGATGAACAACAGGAATAGTGTGGGTCCGAGATGACTACCCTGTGGTACGCCAGATGATACGCTGAATTCGTTCGACTCGCTGTTTCCATACTTTTTATTTATTTATTTCACCGCCAAAAACTGGCTGAATATTGGGTTTTGCAGGAAAATGACTCCAAGAGTCATGAAAAACCTGATCTTTTGTTTTTATACAATTTAGTTTGGTTTAGTTTAGTTTGATTTTTACGTACATTGACAAGAGTAAATATATTCCATTAAAATAAATAACAGGTCAAAAAAACAATCACCAACTCAATGGATGGCTATATCACAGTCAATGTTGCTAAATTTACGATAAATTAGTATAAAAATCACAGTTTTGCCTCAATAATTCTATACATTTAGTAAGGATGTAAATACGATTTTTCAGTACTTTAAACTAAAGACTTGGCTGTGCTCTTTTCGTACTGATGAAATGAAGCTTGCGCGACTGGTTGAATTTTTGAATGGAACGGCCACTTTGTTTGCGTATTTGCACAATTGTGGCATTTGAGCTCTAATCTGTTTATCCATCAGATTGTCCTTGATCTTTAGGTAGTTAGTGTGGCGCAAGGTACGAATGCTCTCACCTACTGCTATATCATTGCGAACAGTAGGACAGTTTGCGTATCCATTCACGATATCGTAAGTAAATACAATTGATGCATTTACTCTCCTTCTTTCTAAAGAAGTCATATTCAGGGCTTCGAGCCGCTTGTTGTATTCGGTGATATTATACCCGTTGGCCACTGATCGATACTCTCTTCTGGCAAACTGAGTAAATTTCCTCAAAACACTCTCGATTTTGTCGATATGTACGGCATAAGTTGGTAGCCATACGACGTTACAGTACTCGAGATGAGACTGAACCAATGCGTAATATAGTGTTTTTAGCGTCTGAACATCGGTAATGTCGTAGCAAAATCTCCTGATAAAACCAAGGGCAGCCGTTGCTTTCGATGTAATTGCGTCGATGTGCTTGACAAAACTGAGCTTCTGGTCAATGATGACGCCGAGATCCTTGTGGTCCGAAACGCGCTTGAAGGTAAAATCACCATATTTGTAATTAGTATCGATGATATCCTTCCTTTTCGTGGTGATTGTAAGGACGGCGCATTTGTCAAGGTTCAGGTGCAAATTGTTTACGTCGCACCAAACCTTTAGTTTGTCGATGGCCCTCTGTAGCACTGCAGCATCGATGCTCGAGTGGATGATTTTGGCGATTTTTACATCATCGGCGAATAAGGAAATGAACACGTCGTCCATTTCGTCCACTATGTCATTTATGAACAACAAAAATAGTGTGGGTCCGAGATGACTTCCCTGTGGTACGCCAGATGATACGCTGAATTCGTTCGAGTCGCTGTTTCCATACTTGACGAATTGCGTTCTGTTTGACAGGTATGATTCAATCCAAGCAAGAAGATTGTCTGGTAGATTGAACGATCTGAGTTTCAGAATCAATCTCTTGTGGTTAACTCTGTCAAACGCTTTACTGAAATCCGTGTAGAGAACGTCCACTTGCGCACCTGAATTTATGCCTCTCTGGGCATAGTAGGTAAATTCGGTGAGATTAGATGCAGTGGATCTGGATTTCATAAAGCCGTGTTGCTTTTTGGTGATTTTGTCCTGTATCAGTGACAGAAGTTTGACGTTCACCAAATGCTCAAAGAACTTCGCCACAGTTTGGAGCTTTGCAATGCAACGATAATTTTCAATCTTTGATCTCGCCCCCTTTTTGAAGATGGGTGATACACTCGAGCGCTTCCATTTGTCAGGAAATTGGCCAGTTACCAATGATTCGTTGAAAATCTCAGTGAGTGGAGCCGCCAAATGACTCGCACAGTTTTTCAATATCAACGGGTGCATACCATCGGGACCCGTACCTTTCTTTGTGTTCACGGCTTGTAGCTCTTCAAGCACAAAATTGATGTCGAGCTGGAAATCCTCAGTTTGCTGTGACTCATCGGTAGGCGATTGTTGAACGCCTTGAGACGTTGAGTCATCGTAGTTACTACTGAAGAAATTAGCAAATAGGTTGGCCTGTTCAGTTTCGTTTATTGTGCGCACATCACCAAGTTGCATGACTTTTGGTTTGTTGTCAGTACTCTTCTTCGAGTTTACATATTGCCAAAATCTCGATGCATCATGCTTGAGCGAGGATTTCATTTTCTCCACGTATGTGTTGTACAGTTCCGTGTTCAGTTTATCAAATTCTCGTGATGCCAAAATATACTTCCACTCAAAGTACGGTTTAAAGCCAGACCGTCTGTAACGTTTCCCTGCCTTATTTTTCCTATTTTTCAGTGTTATTAGGAATTTATTTTTCCATGGACACTTTTGTATCGACTTGACGATGTAAGTAGGCACAAATTTAATAATTGCATCGTCCAAAGTGTCGTGTAGCAAATTCACTTTCTCAGTGATTGTCCTTCCATGAAATAATGCGGTGAAGTTTATGCTTGCTAGGTGTTCATTCATACCTGCGTAGTTGGCCCGCTTGAAATTGAAAGCCTTTGTAGTGATATTGGCTTCGGTTGTGTCGTTTCCATGCCATTCAAATGTGGCCAATATCGGTGGATGATGACTTTCAATTTTTTTCTTTAGTGCGTTGGCCTTATCAACACGTTCAATTGTGATGTTGGTGAAATCATTTGTAAAAAACAAATCCAATAGGCGACCCTTTGACTCATTTCGTACATGATTCACCTGATGGACTCCCATGCTCATGAGTCCCTGGATAAAAGTGGCCGTTGATTCTGGTTGAAATTTTGTTGGAATTAAAATGTTGTCATTGTCGCTATCGATTGACCATTCCACATGCGGCATATTAAAATCACCAACAAAAATTAGAACATCTTCTGGATCAGATGCTATTTGATGCATGGCCTCTAAGTGTGAGTCGTAAATTGATTGCGGTGAATTTGGTGGAATGTATGCACAATAGATGTAGATAACGTGTGATTTGGTACTGGCTTTCACACAAACATATTCCAAATCGTCAGCACCGGCAATTTTAATCTCTTCACTGGAGAATTTTTCGTTTTTAGTCGCAATTAGTACCCCACCGCCACGTTGAAATAGTCTGTCCCTACGAAAAACGGAATACGAATCGTCAAAAAATTCAGCATCATAAATATCTTTTCTGAGCCACGTCTCAGTCAGAATTATCGTATCGTAATCGTAGGAAGAGGCGCCACAATAGAAGCGCTCTTCTTCGGGACAAATACTAAAACAGTTTTGATAGTAAATTTTTGTG
>NW_022596942.1:0-2670 GCF_009176505.1 Sitodiplosis mosellana | reverse complement strand
GCATCGCTAAGCGGTAGTGAAGAGCAACAGACCTCGTTCACCGCAAAGCGAGCGCATCACATTTATCGCATAAATCTATCGCATGAATTTATTCAGCGTGATGGATTTAGCGCATAACAAAGCCTGGCTTGTAGTCTGTGCATTTTTTCGCAGTTGGTTTATCCACAATACGTTCATTTTTACGTTTGGCTGCTCTATTATTTTGAACATTAGCAAGAGAATTATTCCAATTCGCATTTAGAAGCACATCCGTTCGCTTTTCCTCCTCCCCAGCACGGATATTTCTGGGGTCATTCTGAGTCAATTGCCAGCGATCACCCATTTTTCGTCTCTCTTTCTATTTCGTAGCTTTCTTCAGCCTTTTCTAGTTGGGTCGAGGCCAAATTTTTTGTTGTGGTGAAACGCAACTTTTTCACTCGATCGATCTTTTTGTGTCTTTTCACTTATTTTTCGAATTTCGCTGTTTCATTTAATAATTAATCGCTTTAATATTTAATAGTCGTTTTTAGTATGATCGCTTTTTTCCTCAAATGCTGCAGTGTCACCAACGGACACACCCTACAGCTAGTGTGGACTGTGCCCACAACAGAGTTAAACCTTTGCAGTCTCTCGGCATTTCTCACAGCGAATGATGAAGAGTCTGCATGTGAGCTTAGCACGCCCTGTCCACTGTCGACTAAATACAGTAGAGCTGACGATTTTGGCACCAGATTAATGTCTCTAGTAGATGTAGCTTACACCATTCGAGACAAGCGAATCCAGCTCTGTTGGGGTTGGAAACTTTGGGGGTCGAAACCCAAAGGAAAAATTGAGGAAAAACACTATGCAATGAACCCGGATTCATTTGATATTATTAACCTTCCTTCGCTCACATATTTAAAACCCTTAGATCGCTCATCTCGGGTCTGGCTGGACCCCTATGTATTTGTATGCATTTGTATGGGAATAAAGTATGCATGCCATCTTATTTTTCATGAGACTGATAAAAGATAAGTGATTATTGTCTTCAGCAAAGTTATTGAGTGGGTCAAGTTATACATTTTTTTTTCTATTCGCCATCTCCTTATCTCTTATCAGTTCCGCGAAAAATGATAAGAGATATCTTACGTTTTTCGCGGTGTTTCGCGCAACTGATAAGAGATAACGAATTTATGCTCTGGGCAAAGTTGTAGTACTTTATCTGCCCTACCACTTTGTCGAAGACAGTTATCACTTATCTCTTCTTTATCTCGTTATCAATTACGCAAAAAATGATAATCAAAACTATCCATCATGCTAGCGGTCTTCTGCGGTTTTTCGCGTATTTCACGTTACTGATAAGAGATAAGTGATGACTGTCTTCAACAAAGTGGTAGGGCAAATGAAGTACTACAACTTTGCTCAAGACATAGATTCGTATCAGTTGCGCAAAAAACCGCGAAAAACGCGAGATATCTCTTATCATTTTTCGCGGAACTGATAAAAGATAAGGAGATGGTGAACTGAAATAAATTGTAGTACTTGACCTGCTCTATAACTTTGCTGAAGACAGATATCACTTATCTTTTATCAGTCTCTTGAAAAATGAGATGGCATGCATACCTTATTCCCATACAAATGCATACAAATACATAGGGGTCCAGCCAGACCCGAGGTGAGCGATCGAAGGAGTAGTTTTTGCATATCCTTATTTCATCCTTTTTAAGGACTTTTTTTTAATGGATCTTTTGTTAGATCGATAGCCAGTGAAATTTTGAGCAGGTAACTTAAAACTCAAGTTGCTAGCTAAACTAGAAATGTGTTAAATTAACGATCAAAAACGAAAAAGGTCTGGCCAGACCCGGGTGAGCGATTGACGGTTAATGAATCACTCCCACCCGCCCAGTTTCCTTCATTGATAACGATGTTATGAACAAACAAATAAGTCGATTATCACGATCCAAGCAATGTAACCGTTCGCGACTAACTCTGGTATAGCCATTCATCCTCTCGGCACGGTTCTACACCTTAGGATTACCCCCTCTGCGTTTACACGGGCTTAGGACCGTCAAACACTGCAGGCAACAGTGCTTGGCCGCATTTATCATTTCAATTCACCGATAAAGCACAATTGGTCCTTTGCAGCGATCATTAACATATTTCGTGCCCACTTTCGACAACAATATTTTAAAAATACTGAACGACAAATAAAAAAAAAATCAACGTAATCCGATAGCAATACATTGCTTCTTATGGAGGCTGAATGGATGGATTTTTGTAAGAGCGCCTCTAGTGAAAATATCTTAGAATGATGGAATATTTCGAACTTTAATACGCTTTTCTGCTAATTTATCCAAACTCACCCCTTAAGTGGTAAATTAAAACCAATAAATATTTGCACATCGAAATATCTCGAAAACGGCTGGGAAAATCGGCAAAATGGACCGTGGTGTCACTCCCTAAAGGGAGTGTAGACACCCGGCTGGTTTGATGGCCCAAAGCTCAAATCCAGTGGATTCGGGCTGATCCATGGGCTCTCAGGATTTGGTCTGATTCCCAGCTTTTCCTTTCCTGTGAGCATCTTTACAAGTCACACTCATGTTTTGTATGGAATTTCACCACAGGGCAAGTGCTGGGATCAGGCCAAATTTCGAGAACCCATGGATGAGCTCAAATCCACCGGATTTGAACTTTGGGCCATCAAACCAGCCG
>NW_022596941.1:0-3161 GCF_009176505.1 Sitodiplosis mosellana | reverse complement strand
GCCACCGGAATTATTTCTCACACAATCCACTCTTCCTTGAGTTATCGAAATAATTCCGGTGGCACGCTGAAAAATAGTGGAATCTCTCTCTTTCACTCCAATATGGTCTTATGTACGAAAAAAATAATTCCGAACGATTTTTGCGGATTGTGTTCCAGAATACCGGCACTGAACTATGTAGAAATATTTTGTGTGCAGTGTGCGCTTGTGTTTTTGTCTGTCAATTTGATGATTTTTTACGACCCTTTCGATTTCAGCAAAATGTGAATCAAAGAGAATCCTTATTTTAAGCCCTGGTATACATCGGCTGACATACGCAGGCAGGCATAATTTACACGCACAAATACACACTCAACTATGAGATAACGACAGAGACTAGAATTTCGGGATCTTCTACCAGATTCGGGATCCTCTAAATTGAAAAGTGCTGCTCTAATTTCAAAATCGGGATGTTACTTTTTTATATGTGGAAATAAAATTTTGAAGTTGAGTCATTCTATTTCTTTATTTTCACAGTTCTCAACTTTATTTTCTCAATATTTGGCAGGCAGGACTATTGCGAAATCCCATGACCGCGCGCTTGTAACAATAAAATTGTGATCCGACGGCGAATGCGGTTTTAGGTCGGTCCTCGGCAGCTATCTCGATCTGGTGGAATGCTTGAGTCATGTCCAAGCATGATATGTATTTTGCGGATGGCAATCCACGCGAAATGGTGTCTACATTCAATGTAGGGTACGCGTTGGGAATGGTCACTTTATTTAGGCCACGAGCGTCGAGACAGATTCGTCCTCCGCCCGTTTTTTTCTTTACCCATAATATGGGCCACCGCCAGGGGCTCGCCTCAATGCTCTCGACAATGTCTCGGTCGATTAGATTGGCGACCTCCTTTTTCACTTCTTCAGTGACATACGGCGACAGCGGATACTGTTTTCTCATTTCGGGCTTTGCGTCACCTGTCCGAATATGTTGAATGTATATCGGCGTTTTATTGAGTGGTCCAGTTTTCGTCGTGTACGGAAACGACGCGATCACTGCGTCCAAAACCGGCTGTTGTTCGGGTGGCAAACTGTGGGCCATAGACACACATGGTGCCTTTTCCGGCAGTACATCGTTAATGGTGTCGGCAGCTCCCTCGGCAGTTTGGATTGTTGGCAGTTCGGTACCTTCCACTTCGGTGATATCGGCTGGCATCAATTTCTTTCCATCCCTCAGACGCTGGCTGAATAAAACTAGATGGAAATACCACTGGTTTTATGTAAAAAATAAATTAATTTTCTGTTTATTTTCTGTTCTTACTAACTAAAACAATTTTTCTGTGTTCAAATTACTAAACAAAGAGTGCAAAATAAAAATAGCGTTCTGATTCTTACTTTTGCTTGGCTTTCACTATTCGTTCTATGACTTTCGTTAATCGCTCTGCTCTTGCTTGCTGCTCTGCTTTCGCTAATCACTGTATGGCTTTCGCTAGTCGCTCGGGAGAAGCGAAGTTACTTGCGAAAACGACGGCTATTTATACCCAAAATTTGGCGCGAAAATGCGCCGGCGGAACCGACTGAGTGTGCGCGAGAAGAAACGGAGAAATGAGCAGAGGAGAAGCGACGAGCGAATGCAGAACAGAGGCGAGCGATGTTAAGTGGAGCGCCAATTAATAAATGACCAGGTGTGAGAGGTTCCAAATCATTTATGTCTGTCGTTATTGCACACAAAGGCCGTGAGTTTAAGCATGCTTCAATTTGGGCAAGTAGTGTGGACATTTCTTCGAACGTTAAATTTACTGCTGTCGTCATTCGACGTAGGTGGTGCTTGGTTAGTTTAACGAAGGATTCCCATTGTCCACCCCAGCTTGGTGCGCTTGGGGGATTGAAATGGAACCGAATGCCATCGGATGCGAACAATTGAGCGATATCATTTGAGATAGTGGCTTTAGCGTCCAAGAATAGACGGGGCAGCTCGTTGTTTGCGCCTTGAAAATTGGTACCTCGATCGCAATAAATATCAGAGCTCATTCCACGGCGAGCCATCATTCGACGAATAGCTAAAATGAACTTTTGTGTGCTTAGATCACCGACGAGCTCCAAGTGAGCCGCTTTTGAAGCCATGCAAACGAATACGCAAATGTAACCTTTTTCTGTTAATGCATTGCGTTTATTTGAACTTTTTATTTGGATTGGCCCTGCAAAGTCAAGACCACAGTGTAGAAATGCCCGTGATGGAGTCGTTTTTATCGAAGGTAATGGTGCCATTAGTTGCGTCATGGCTTTAGGTTTTTGTCGAAAACATACAACGCATTTGTGAACAAATGCTTTCACGAGATTGCGACCGCGTCAAAATCCAGAATTCTTGGCGAACACGAGCCAAAGTTAAGTGAATGGTGCCGTGTAATGACGTTGCGTGTGCTCGATTGATCACGAGACGTGTAAAATGACTATTCGCAGGTAAAATCATTGGATATCGTTGTCTTTCTGGTAGCTGGGCATACCGTAATCGACCGTTGACAATCAAGATTCCGCTTTCATCAAGTTGTGGGTTGAGTAAACGTAGTGAACTTTTTTCATCGACAATTCCATTTTTGCGCAAATCGCGAATTTCTTTGCTAAAATGCAACGCTTGAATGTATTTAACCCACTCAAGCTTGGCTTCATTTAACTCATCAGACGTTACATAATCGGGTAAAGATGAACTATCCCCCTTTTTGTAACGCTTCGCGCATCTGAATAAGCGAGCTGTAGTGCGGAGCAAACGGAGCAAACTTGAATATCGTAGTAAGAAATTCATTTCGCATGGAGCTGATTGGGGAATGGCCATATTCACGTGAGTTCGTCTTTCCTCCAAATTGATTTCTTTCGGCGAAGGCAAATCAATCGTAGGCCAATGCGTTTCATCGAGGGTGAGCCAGTTTGGGCCGCAAAACCAGAGCGAATTGTTTAGTAGTTGGCTTGCAGAAACGCCACGTGATGCAATGTCGGCTGGGTTTTCGTGTGTACGCACATGCCTCCAATGTTTCGCTGGAAACAACTTCTGAATTTCAAGAACACGATGTGCCACGTAAACTTGAAAGCGAGAGGGATGATGCTGAATCCAATGCCAAACGGCTGAGGAATCAGTCCATAAATGAACCCGTGAGCATAAAAACAACGTATTGACTCTTCGCCGATGAA
>NW_022596940.1:0-3311 GCF_009176505.1 Sitodiplosis mosellana | reverse complement strand
TGCTGAGGTGGAGGGTAGAAATATGGCATTTGGTACCAAAAAGGAGACGGCACATTAATAGGTAAATGTTGCAGCGGCTGTTGTTGATGGTGTCCGAAATTATTGACCGGTATTTGCCTTTCTCGGTATTGTGAACGATATTCATGACGACGATGCCCATTCCCATTGACAATTCTCCTTCGATCAATGCGATTGTTTTGATATGTTTCATGGACATGTCTGTTGTTATAGTTGTTGCGATGATTCCGATTGGAATTGACTTGTTGTTGCACATTTTGTTGTGGCATTGGACTTTGTCTTTTCTTTTTCGGGGCATTTGATTCAACTGGGCTTGTGTTACTTTGCATTTTCAATGGACAATTGAATTGTTTCAAAATGCAGTCCGGATTCCATCCATCCATTGAGACAATTCTTTCACAAATCGTACGAGACAATGTTGAAATTTTGAATGATGAAAATCTTTTTGTTTTCCCTTTGAATCGTTTGTTGGGTAATTTTTCAACAAGAAAAGAATCGTTATTGGCGTCCAAATTACCAATAATGAGAGCAGCAACCTCATCGGGACTGGTTTCTATTGGCATTCGTGATACGTGAATTGCATATACACCGTTCACAGGAGATATTTTCGGTGTTTTGATATTCTTTTGTTGATTTTTGCTCGTTTCGGCTAATTGATGTGAATCTCTGTTTTCAATCTCTGTCAGTTGTTTCTGTAAGTATTTGAATTTGCACACTTCACATGTTATTCCGAACGGTGAATCGACGTTGAATGTTGAAAAAAATTCGGGCACTTTGTCTATGTCATTCAGAATATTCCAGTTGATTGTACCACTTGCCTCTGTTTTTTTTTCCATCAATCCGAACTTAATCAGCATTTCCTTCGTTCGTTGTACATCTCGATTGCGCAGGCATTCAACATATACTTTTTTGTGGCAAAATATGCAATTCAATGACCATCCGTTATACCTTGATCCCATACAATTCTTGGTTTCACAACAATGGGGTTCAGATGACATTTTGTGGTTAAGTTTTTCAAGCAGCAAAACAAAAATCAGTATTTCTCAATTATTTTCGGGTGTTTCACTTGAACTTCAATTTCTTTGGTGAATATTTTATTCAAACTTTCATGTCGTTGCAAATTAAAGTCGAAAACGTTTCCAAAAACCTGAAAAAAACTCGAAAATTTATTAACTTTTGCAGAGCAATGAAAAAACAATGTTGATACTTTGACAGCTGTCAGCTGATTCCAATATTGCGAAGGCCTTCGATTCGGTCAATGTCGATTTACTGATCCGCAAATTGAATATTATGGGATTGAATCAACAGTTGCTCAAGTGGATTGAATCGTATTTGCATGGTCGCCAACAGATTGTCAAACTGAATAATGACATATCGAGCCCCATTGATGTTACATCGGGAACAGGACAAGGATACCCGATTGGTGCTACATTGTTTCTACTATTCATCATTGATTTGCCAAAACACGTCAGCAACTCAATTCTTCAGTCATTCGCTGATGACACTCGCCTGTGGAAACACATCGAACATTATGATGATTGTCTGGAATTACAAGCTGACCTAAATAGGCTTGTAGAATACTTCAAAAGAAATCAGCTGAAGTTGAATGTATCCAAGACCAAATTTGCGTCTTTTCATCGCGCGATCTTAAAATTTAACTTCGAATATTCCATTGGCAACGAAAAAATTGATCGGGTCCACGTGATAAAGGATCTAGGAGTAATACTTGACCATAAATTGAATTTTAACGCACATATTGAGTACATTACAGCCAAAGCGAAATCACGTTTAGCATGGATTAAACGGTTTGGATATGAATTTGATGATCCATGGACCATAAAGAAATTGTTTTTCACATTTGTATTGCCGATTGTGGAATATGCTTCCCAAGTTTGGAATCCATACACCGCTGAAAAGATTGCACGAATTGAATCGATCCAGAAGCAATTTTTATTGTTCGCTCTACGCAAAATGAAATGGCCACAAAGATTCAGGAAACCACCGTACGAATGCCGACTGCTTGAATTACAAATGATTACGCTGGAAGAACGAAGAAAAATAGCCCAAATATCACTCGTCCATAATGTGATTGGTGGTCATACGTCATCGAAATACATTTTGAGCAAAATTAATTTTAAAACACCGCGACATTGGACGAGAGACTCAGATTTTCTACTATTGCCGATGCATCGTAATAATTATGCCAAGTTTGAAACTATAAATTATATGCTGAGTACATACAACGAATTTTATAAATACTTCGTTCCTATCAAGCCACCAAATTTTCCAAATGAATGTAATATTACTTTGATTCCGAGTTGTGATACTTATTTAATTGATTTCAATGCAAGTACAAGTACTGTAAAACAGAGAGTAGCTGAATATTTTAAGAGAAACCGAATTTGGAGAAATTGAATTTAATTTAATATTGTATATATTGTAAATATACCAGAATATTTTTATTTATACTAAATAAACCACCTCTGGCGAAGAAACGCTGTATGGTGCAGAATAATAATAATAATAATATCACCGTGGACAGTTGCAGTATGAATTTGAATATACGATAGACAATGAGAAGATTAACCGTGTCAAAGTAATTAAGGACCTCGGCATTATACTGGATGAGAAAATGAACTTCAATGCACATATTGTGTTCATTACTGCCAAAGCAAAATCAAGAATGGCTTGGATAAAGCATTTTGGAAGAGAGTTTGAGGATCCATGGACTATTAAGAAACTCTTCTTCACCTTTGTACTGCCAATTATAGAATATGGCTCCCAGATTTGGAACCCATACACTGCCGACAAGATTGCTAGACTTGAATCCATACAAAAGCAATTTTTACTATTTGCACTGCGCAGAATGAGATGGTCAAACGGATTCAAATTACCATCATATGAATTTTGATTGCTGCATTTACAAATGATTACCCTTGATGAACGAAGAAAGATTGCTCAAATATCGATGGTGCATAATGTACTATGTGGACATACATCGTCGAAATACATAACCAGCCAAATAAGAATCAGAACACCACGGCATCGGACAAGAGATATAGATTTCTTATCACTACCAATAAGACACCATAATTATTCCAAATTTGAGCCCATAAATAACATGCTTATTACATATAACGATTTTTATAAGAAATTTGTTCCTATTAAACCGCCATATGCAACTGATGGATGTGACACTAATGTTATTCCAATTTGTGATACTTATCTAATTGATTTCAATGTTAGTACTGTATTGCATTTACTTGTTAGTCCGAGTGGTCAAGTAAATGATA
>NW_022596939.1:0-2866 GCF_009176505.1 Sitodiplosis mosellana | reverse complement strand
AATATCGATGATTACAATCCAATCCAAGGGGCAAATTACTACTGAAAAGACTGAAAGCACTGAAATCCACAAAAACAACTGAAAAGTACTGAAAAGAACTGAAAAATTTTTTCAGTACTTTTCAGTGTTTTTCAGTATTAAAATAGATCGGGATTTTTGACAGTTGAAATTTGTTTTGACAGATCTGCCAACTATTCATTTTTCTCCTCGAAAATTAATGACATTTTCAGTACTTTCATATACTTATACATATACATTGGGTACTGAAAGTACTGAAAACCACTGAAAAGTACTGAATTCAATTTTTCAGTCGTAATTCGTCCCTTGATCCGATCCTAATTTATCGAAAATCGAACCATTAAATGGGTGCATTACTCACCTCTTTATCGCATGTGATTCGGTAGATAAGTTGAGGCAAATAAAAATGTGATGATAAAATTCTAGGAATTAATTATGGGTAAGTCGTGCTTCTTGGAAACAAGAAAGTTTTTCAAAGGCTCAAGTTTTAATTAAAACCATTAAATTTCCAATCGATTTGTTCAACAAAATCAAAAGTATTCACAAAAGATTACATTAAACAAAACTTTAAATTGAATGCATGAAAAATCGAACCGCATTGCATTTCCGAACGAAAACTTATGAACCTTTTTTTTAACTTTTTGTTTTCGGCGTCCACATTTAAAGTGTGCACGATCCAGCGCATTTCCAGCATTTATCACAGTCAGAATCTTGGTTACATGTGACATATTGGAAACTTTGTGAATATGATCGAGTCGTGTAGCACCATTCTCCACCTGTATTAAGTTCAATTGATTTCAGTTCATTGAAGGCATTCAAGTCAACATGTAACGATTTAAAATCATTCTACCTGTGAGACTGACACCGCACCATGCCCAACAATAGCCTTTGTGACAACCGGCTTTCTCGCTGCACGCATTTGAGTTCGCGATTGATTTTTTTATCCAATCAATTCCAACACCGATACCTGCGCCGCCAACTGCACCACCCACACCACTCTTTTTACCCTCTTCAGCCGTATTCGTGTTTGGCTTTAGCATTCTTTTCGTAAATGAATTATTTTCATTATTTGCCATTTTGATTTTTTTTTAAGTCGTTTTGAAAAAAACGGGTTTTTATTGATTGTTTCTTGCTTTTGTTACTTTTTTATTCTTTGTTGACGACTCACCACCGGGCCTACCCGTCAACTAGTAGAGACTGTGTCCACAAGAAGATTTGGCCGTTACAGTCGTTCGGCATTTATTGCGAGGAAAGATGTTAATATCCTCGCAAACTTAGCACACCCTGTCCGAGCTCGACTAACCAACCCGGAACTGATGATTTTGGCCCCGTACTCAATCGTGAGTGCAGTCTTCTCAGGGGTGGAAACCTTGGGAGTCGAAACCCAAAGGAGTATAAGTGCCCCGGACTCATCTGATGTTGATGATGAGCCACTCCCTCCCGCCCAATATGGCACAAAACCTGAAGAATTTGTCAATTGTGATAGTAAATTTGACAATAGTTAAAAATCAGGAAAAATAAAAAAAAAATCGATGAAATTCACAAATCAATTTAAAATGTGTGGTTTTTGGTATTAGAAAGAATGGAAATTTCAATTTAAAAACGAATTCGATGTTTGTTTGGAAATTTTTGAAAAAAAAAATTTCCAATTTTTGCCAAGGGGGTGGTACCCTTTGACAAAAATATTGAAAAAATTTTCACCCTTGGCAAAAATTGGAATTTTTTTTTTTCAAAAATTATCAAACAAACACCGAATTCGTTTTTGAATTGAAATTTTCATTCTTTCTAATACCAAAAACCACATATTTTAAATTGATTTGTGAATTTCATCGATTTTTTTCGATTTTTCCTGATTTTTATGAACATTTAACACATATAATTTATTCAATGATAACTTTGGTACAATTATCGAAAAGTGATGAAATATGATTTTTAGTGTTTTTTTTTCAGATTCCAGCCAATCAAAACCATTTTGGACATTCGGTTGAAATGCCATCTTGTCAATTGAATTTACGGCGAAGTGTTTTGGATTTGCGAAAGATAAATCTGAATGAAGTAAAGATGAGTTCAAATCGTTGCTTGACTTGAACGCCTTTAATAAACTGATTTCAAACGAATTCTATACTCATTTTATATGAAAAAAATCGTTAGTTTTTTGTGCAAATAAAATTCAACAACTGCAGTTCTTTATACATAGTTTCTGTTGATCTCGGTTGCTACGTCACTTGTAATCGTGAGATTGAAAAGATCAATCGGTCAGGGAAATCCATGCTATAAACAAAATAAGTGCGATATTGAGTGAATATAAAAGATTTTTCCGCATTTTTGGTCTTTGATTTGTTTTAATTAGTTCAAGAGCAGAAAACACAGATGATTCTTCAATTTGTTCTCATTTCAGTTGCATTATTCTTGGGGCCGCTTATATATGCAGTCGAAAAGACTGCATATAGCGGGTGTCGCTATATGCAGTCGGATTTTTTTCATACAACTGCATTTAACCGTAACCGCTATATGCAGTCGAATTTTTATTTTCGTCTTTTGTCTGCATATAGCCGCTGGCGCTATATGCAGCCGAAATTTTAACCTAATATTTATTTATTATATTCATATTTTTCGACTGCATATAGCTGCTGCTGTTAAATGCAGTCGACATTTTTTAGCGCGCCTTCACTTTCTCAGAGCTAAAAATGCGAATTAAAAATAAACGTTAAATTGTTCTGTGACCGCAGCAAATCGAATCGGAAATCTCCAGCTTCCACCGAAGAAAAAACGACAAATATCTCCTCAAAAATGAAATAAAATTAAAAAAAAAACGACTATAATTCCATCTAACATTGATTTTCGCTTC
>NW_022596938.1:0-1678 GCF_009176505.1 Sitodiplosis mosellana | reverse complement strand
AATTGATTGAAGCCGTAGAAACATTTGGCTGTTCTACAGTCATTTGTAAATCATCATTCTCAACGCTCAACCGAATCATTCCGGGACGAATCAGCATGGCATGTGATCGAATGAAAAACCTGACTTTTTTGGCATTCGAAAAGGAACGCTTGAAAAATATTGATAACATGGAAATTTTGAAGGAATTCGATGCGAAAAAAATCGACGCGTCCGTTTATTTTAATGTGCAATAATATGTGATTCAAAAAGGCCACAATGCTGGTTTTTAACTACAACATTTCATGTTTCATTTTCTTTGGCTCAATACACACCACTTTGTGTTTGTTTAGGGTTAGTTGGTTTTGTTGAGAAAAAAAATTTCGGGTACAAAACAACTGATATCAAATAAAAAAAACTTCTTTCGAAGTAATTCCTCGTGACGAAAGCGTACACAAAACAGCTGATATCAATTTTAAAAAATCATTTCGGAGCGATTTAGATTTGTTTTTTTTTGCATTCTTCCAACTAATTTCAGAATCGCACCGTAATGATTTCTTAAAATTGATATCAGCTGTTTTGTGTTCGCTTTCGTCACGAGGAATTACTTCGAAAGAAGTTTTTTTATTTGATCAATCATATTTCAGACTATTCTTTAGATTAAACTTAAGTTGACGCAAATCTGTTTATATTTATTTACTAAATATGAAAGCACCTCAAAACGGCTTATGTCGGTCAATTTGACCAATTGTTCTAATAGAAACACTATGGCAAGAAATACTCAGATATCTTCAAGCTGGAATAACTGGTGATTCTTCAAAAGCGAATGATAGCAATTTATTCAAGTAGCCAAACTTGTTATTTGTTTAACTTTTAGAATCTAGTTTATGTAAACATGACTTGATTCAGTATTTCACATGTGTTCACATATTTGTTTCGATCGAAAACTATATTTTCGTAAGATTTCCCGCGTCGCCAAGGTAAAGATTTTGATATAAAAGACCGTCGTCAAAAAGGTTTTATCATTCGACTTTCACTATCTAAGGCAGCATTGAAAAATATTCAAAATGCTGTCAAAAGTATTACTTTTACTGTTCGCAACTTCGTTCGTGGTGAGTAAAAATTAAAAAATTCAGAAAATTTGAGAAAAAATCACTCATTAACATTGATTTCAAACTGATATGTTATTCATCTTCATTCGAATAGCTCACAGTTTGTGAGCCCATTGCTGACCCAGACCCTGAGCCGGAGCCTGAACCAGCAGCTTTGGCTGAAGCTGAACCTGAAGCCAAGGCCGAACCCATAGCCTTGCCCATATCAAGCAGCCTTCAAAAGAACAAACGTATAAAAGTTTCTGTTTCGAGAAGCGGAAGCTCATCGTCATCTTCGAGATGCAAATCATGTAAAAAGTCGAAGAAGTGTAGGTCAACGAATTGCAAAAGCAGAAGGAAGAGCCAGAGCAAGAATCGTTGGAGCAAGAAACGCAATAGCAAGAAGCGAAGATATCGAAGACGCCGAGGATGCAAGGGCAAATACTGTTTCGTAAGTCAATCGATTCAGATCTAAAGAAAACCAGTCCATATGACTATGTGTATGAGAAAATCAAGTGTAATGGTCAATTTCCCTGTCTTTAGGTTATCCCAATTGGTGGCGGCGGCAATAATGGCGGCGGCGGTGGCAATAATGGCGCCGGCGGCGGCAA
>NW_022596937.1:0-1215 GCF_009176505.1 Sitodiplosis mosellana | reverse complement strand
GATCGACGAACATTCGACCGTATACGGCGACAACACCAACGTTCAGTGTGGCAATTCGCCGTCGTGAAGTGTCATACATTCATTTGTATTGGTATTTTGTAGCGGAGTCTTGTTCCATCCACGCACATTGTTTTCGCTGTCAAACCGTGAAGTGTTTTTATCCAGCGTTTTTTCAATCCAATTAAATTCTTTTCGTTCAATTTCGAGTGAAAGATTTTTGTGATTACTTTTAACAATTTTTCTTTCTGTTTTAGTGAAATTGTAGCTAAAGATGAGTGAGGATATGGTTTTAAGTGAATCTGACGACGGTATTACGGTGACGACTCCAACCGCTTCGCAAGAAAACACATTGTTGTCCAGCAAACAGAGTGGAGAAGGCAATGAGGTGCATCACAACACCAAATTGACCGATGTACTAATAAGTTTGACCACAAATTTGATCGTCTAAAATTATTGAGTTTTATATTATTTTGTTCGTTAAGAACTGTTTTACGAATAGTATATCGACTAGTTCAAATCAGTTTATTTTGCTGATTTTGTCTTTACCAAATTTTATCTCGTTGTATGTAGCTGACATAACCTATCATCATGACTTGTGCAAATTGCATTGAACTAAATAAACAACTTGTTGACATCAAAACAAAGCTCGTTCCGATCATGAAAATGTTGGATGGACTAAATTTGGATTCAACCACTATGAAACCCGCAACAATTCCAACTGACCATCAACAGAATGCTGTAGTGGATATGGATATGGATACGGTAACGGATATGAGTGAATCGAACTTGACTGGCAGTTCATTGTCAACTGCAACACAAAATGGTATTTTGAGCCAACAACGACAACAAACTCAACACATTGATGTTTCTTCGCCGCTCACAAATTGCATTGGTGTGAATACGGGTCCACGTGGGGGATCGAAACGACGAAGAATTGACGAAGTGATCACCGAAAATAAAAATCCAGTTGATTTGTGCAGTTTTGTTGTCCTTCCGAAATCGGCTGATAGTGTCTCCGAGAAAGCCGGTGTGGAAAAACAAACTATGCGGTCACTGCACATCAGTCCATTCAACCCGACGACTGATATTTCAGTTATTGCTGGTCACTTGAAGGCGATCGAAAGCACCCGTCCCTTCACTGACTGTCAGTCTAAGACCAAACAAAAAAAAGGTGCCAAACCCGACTTTCGTCTCGTTCAAACTGGATGTGCCAAC
>NW_022596936.1:0-2078 GCF_009176505.1 Sitodiplosis mosellana | reverse complement strand
AGCTAGATTCTTACTCCATTTTGAAGGCAATGAGTCAGTCGAGTCAAAGAATCAGAATTGATACATTGAACGTTCAGAAATCTTAAGTCCCATAAATCTTTATCGTTTCAAAACTTAAGCTATTTTCCAAAAACAAACAACTCAAGATTTCTGAACGTTCATTGTATGACTTATTGATTGCATGAGTGTGCGGGAAATTCATGACTTTCTGTTTCGCGCACCAATACTGTATGTAGATTTTTGATGAAAAAATTCAGAAATACCCGTCCAGGGGGCAGCACCAAAATCGTGAGGGGTGCCATTTGGCAGCACTAAAATAGCACTAAATTGTAGGGTATACGAGAAATCAGAATAGTCAAGCGTTAGGGTGGTTTTCATACAAAGTGAAAGAAAATGACATGAAAATTTCGAAAAAAATTCAAAAATACCCGTCCATGGGGCAGCACCAAAATCGTGGGGGGTGTCATTTGACAGCACTAAAATAGCACTAAATTGTAGGGTATACGAGAAATCGATAATGTCAAGCTTTCGAGAAAATCCCATACAAAGTGGCCAAAACGACATGGTCAGTTTTTTCAAAATCAAAAATATTCGCATAGAGGGCAGCACTAAAATCATGCTAGGTACCAATCGACAGCACTAAATTAGCACTAAATTTTGGTATATAGGACGACCCAGCACCAAATTGGGGTGGGGCCAACGACATCGACCTCTAAAAAACTTCAATCGAAAATAATACAGCCAAAAACGGAATACCCAAGTATCTGTGAATCTTCAAAGATGGTGTACTAATGAGGTAAATGTGGCTGGCTCCCCATGATGGAAAATTGATGTTTTGAGATCATTTTCGTAAAATTTGGAGTTTGTACTAACGCTATGCAAAACCTCAGAGTTTGTGCTTCAACTGGTGGCTAGCACAAACTCGCCAAAGTTTGATTTTTTGTCAAATGTGGTACTTTTGTATGGGAAGTAGTTAAAAAAAAGCATTTTTCATGGTTTTGGTCAAGACAAACTGCCATTATTTTGCAAAAATAATGGGGGCCTGTGAACAACTAAACAGTGTTTAGTAAACACAAATTTCCCCATAAATTTGGTCCAAAATCAAAATTTCTTCATAAAACATGCGGATGGCCGCAATCTGCATACAAAATCAAATTTATGCCATAGAAAACTCACCTATGATGAGCTATTGTGATTCTTTTTCCACGTAATTTTTGATGAGGAATAAATTTAGAGCTCATTGGTATGAAAAGCCGAGTCGTGCTCTTGTACTAGTAGATGTTTTTAACTTGCTACCAAAATAGCATCTGACTTCATCTCAAAGCGCCAATTTCATAGAATTTGGAGTTTGTGCTGACGCTATGCAAAGCCTACTAGCATGCAAACTCCGTATAAGTAGTCCTGTTATGCTTTTGTGCTCACTGTGAATACGTTAGGTTTTTGCGCTCGGAAATGTGCTGTTCGCCTTTTGGCTACAAAATTTCTGCGTTTGTGTTCTGCACTCAGGTTTTGTAGGATATTTTTTCTTCTCAGGCCGTCATTTATAACACTCAAAAATCCAAAAAAATAAAAAAAATTCCAAGTGGCCGAAAACTGTTTTTGCGCTTTGTATAGTCGCCGTAGTGTTGGCCGTCGAACACTTTCGAACACTTGTTCGACCGTTCGAAAGCATTTAAAAAAATTGTTTTGTTCGTTCGTTCGTTCGTTCGAAAGTTTTGTAAAAAATTATTTTGTTCGTTCGTTCGTTCGAAAAGTTGAAAATTATTTTTTTTTGCTCGTTCGTTCGTTCGAAATTTATGAAAAAAATGTTGTTCGTTCGTTCGTTCGGAAATTGCTATGTTCGACCGTTGGGATTTTTACATTTGAAATACATAGGAAGCAAATACAATTTTGATTTCTTTGGGTAAGACTGAAGGTACAACGTAATTACCGGTGTAATTACTGAGAAATAACACTGGTAATAATTATTATCGATCTTATTACCGATTAATAAGTAATTACTAAGATGATAGTTATTACCGATTATTACCGTTAAGTACTTAATTAAACTTTGTACTTAAGCTTAAGTATGTACTTAA
>NW_022596935.1:0-2143 GCF_009176505.1 Sitodiplosis mosellana | reverse complement strand
TGATTTTTTCACAGACTTCAGGTGAAAGCGTCGTCAACTTGAATGCGGTGTATGTTTTTCGGTTGCATTTCAATTTTGAAAACACTATTGTTCAGATCTGTTTTTTCCATCACGCAATTAATCATTTCCTCAGTTGTAACGGATTTATCAGCCTTGGAAATGTATAATGAGTAGAGACCATTTTCATCACATACAGGCAGTGTTTTGCGATATGTACTCATGTTGATTTTGCGATTAGATGGTTCTGTATCGCTCAAATGTGTCATGTTTTCATTCAGTTTATCACTTATTTTCTTCTCAACCGATTCGGCAATTAAGTCACTCATTTGTTGCATGTTTAATACATTTTGATGTGGCATTGAGTGGCCAGCTCCGGTGTTATCATCATTGTGAGTGCTTAGTAGCATTTTAATTTTTTCCACACACGATTCACATGTAATTCCGAATGGTGAATCGACGTTGAACATTTTGGAGAATGCAGCCGTTCTATTCGGATCATTTTCAAGCACTTCCCATTTGAAACCACCACTATCCGTTTGTTTTTTCGACATCAATCCGAAAACGTACAGCAGCTCTTTTGTTCTCAGCTCGTCTCGATTTCGTAAACATTCCACAATTATTTTTTCCTTGCAAAATCGGCAATTTAGTGACCATCCGTTGTATCTCAATCCTTTACAATCGTGTTTTCCGCAGCAGTGAGGTTGTGTTGTTGACATGTTGTGGTTATGTTTATTTGTTATTGGTTCAAGCGGCAAAACAAAACAAAACAATTCAGTTTTCTTCCGTAGATTTTGGTTAATTGCTATGAACTTCACTTTTCCCGATGAAATTTAACATTGAATTATCACCTTGTAGCAAAGAAAAGTTGAAAAATGTTCCAAAAATCTGAAAAAAACTTGTAAATGTAAATGTAAATGTTTATTAACGTATGATAGATTTTTGTAACAATGGTTTGCATTGACAGATTTGTTAATGAGATACAGTCCGAGGACTTTGCAACATTTTGATTAATTGTTTTTCTTTCGTATGATTTGTTTGTTTGTGTTGAATGGTTGATTGTTGTTTTGTGGGAAATCGTTAATGGTAAAACCACAATTTGACGTTGTAATTTTTAAATGTTTTTAAGTTTTTTTTTTGGGTGTTTTTTTTTTCTCTTTTGTGTTTGAAATAAATAAATAACTGAATAAACTTAACGAAGTAAATGAAAATAGTAAACTGGAATAAAAATAAATAATAAAATAATAAAATTTGGCCTAGTGTATTAGATACAGTGGATTGCAATGTTTCGATGGAATTATGTACATATTTAAATCAATTCAATTTCTCTTATTAATTCATAATCAGAGGTAGTGCAATTGTGTTCGAAATTTACAAGTAGAATTTGCATGAATTGTATGAAATGTATGCCGCTTATTTGCCCCACTATTGTGGTGGGTGTTCGGCGTGTAAGATTGAAAATTGTTTTGATGACTTTATTTTGTAGTACGTTGAATTTGTTAATGTGTGTGCAGGCTGCGGAAGACCAAACTGGGCAGCCGTATGTGAGAATTGGTCGGATGATTGCCTTGTAAACGAGTAGTTTGTTTTCGGTTGATAGTTGCGATTTTCGTGCGATGAGAGGATACATAGCTCTGAAGCATTTGTTGGCTTTATCGATTGTGTTCGAGATGTGTTCGGCAAAATTCAGTTTGGAATCGAATGTGATGCCCAAATATTTTACTGACTTTGATAGTTCGATTGTGTGCTCGCTATTTTTTAGTGTAGCCGACGGGATTCGTTTGCGTTTGTTGTCAAATGGGAAAAATATGCCTTGTGTTTTGGTTGCGTTGATTTTTATTTTCCATTTGATGAAATATTCGTGTAGTTTTTGGAGTGATTCATTCAGTCGTTTGATGATTGTGTTTGATTGTTTAGCGGCAGTGTACACTGCGGTGTCGTCGGCGTACAGGGCGGCTTGTGTGTCTTTCGCAACAGGCATATCGGCTACAAACAGTGCATACAGTATGGGCGATATGCACGTACCCTGTGCTAGACCGGCTGGAATGTTGATTTCGTTGGATACACTGTTGTTTACGTGCACGGCGAATTTTCGGTTGCGTATGAACGCATTAATCATTCTCACTAAATATGATGGTAGTTTCAT
>NW_022596934.1:0-1972 GCF_009176505.1 Sitodiplosis mosellana | reverse complement strand
AAGAAATCTCAAAACCCACTTAAAAAGTGTTCTGTATTGACTAAGCAACAAATTATTTATTTATTTCAATAAACCACCTAAAGCAAAGTGATGCTATTGGTGCAGACAATAATAATATACTGCCAACTATCAATGACAGCAACCAATGACAGCAACAATAGAACGTATTTGTATTGCAAAATACTTCCACGTTGCAGATGGCGCCAAACCAAACGTCATTCTAGTCATTTTTCTCGATGCTCTCCTAATTCTAACTCTCTTTCTTTTTCTCTTCAAATTGCCTTAAAATGTAATAAGAATGTAATAATATTGTGTAATGAATATAATGGAAAAAAACAACTGCATTGTTGTGCCCTGAGTAAAGTGGCCATTATTTGTATAGTAATTTAAATAGTAGATCTCAGCCATTGTACAACTAGATGTAAGCATGAAGAAACCGAATAAATAATAATAATAATCCGTCAGAAGTTCTAACCACCTAGGTTACATATGGTGAAGTGCGCGAACCAAACATATTAAGACGTTGTGATGCAAAGTATGTCATCTAAGCCACCGAATCAGGCGTTGTTCTTCATGGCCGGTGGAGATACGCCGGATAGTGAAATGGTTGAACCACCTGGCAATCCTAGCGGACGAGTTCGTCCGTATGCGAACGGTGCAGTGAGACTGCTTCTTCTTCTTAACTAACACATCTATACATGTTAGTCACCATATTGGGCATAATGTTCACAAATGGGTACTCAATACACTGTATACATTTTCAATATGGCCGCGCCTATTGTGTACGACAGTGTGAAGAAGAAGAAGCAGTATTATAAGAAATCGTGTATGGGTTTACATAGGGATGGACGAGTTGTCACAGAAAAGTATGACAAAATCATGGGCATCAAGCAGGGTGTAAATGGAACGTCAACAGGTGGTCGCGGAATCTTTCTTCCCATTTCCCTCTTCCTTGATTTCAGAGCTTAAGAATCGCACTGAGTGGACGCTGCGAGTAGCGCACACACTCACTTGAATGAAAGACGATAAATTCGTGTGCGCTGCTCGACTCACGAAAATGAGTTTTTATACACACAGTACGTTATACGCACACCGCACACTATGTTCTGCTTCTTCTTCTCCTTCGTTTTGTTCGTATCTGCTTTAGCGAGAAGAAGAAAAAGAAGAAGAAGCGGAAGACTGGTGAGTGAGTGAGGCGCACATGATTCTTTTAGATGAGGAGAGTATCGCACAGAGCGCTGTGGCTCTCATTAAAATGAGTTGCACTGCGAACTGAGTGTGCGATTCTTAGCCCCTGCTTGATTTTATCAATGATCCGAAGATAGATTGAATATAATGAACTTATCCTAACATTCCTTTTAATTTAGTCACTAAACTTATTGCAGAGCGTGGCGGCGAAGAAGTAATGTGCTTTTATTTGCACGTGTCCTCATTGCTTGTTATTTACTATCTATTTCTTTTAACTGTTTCTGTTTCGAATAAGATTTTTTATGCGGTGAGAAATTCGTTTCTTGCCGTCTTTTTTCCCTGTCATTCCATTTCAAAGTTAAATAAACAATATATAAATGCGAATATATAGAAAAGTGCATTTCATTTAATTTTCCATTGATCGTTGCGCAGTTATACGATTATCGTGGTTAGATAGGGTTGTTGCCAAACTTATAAGCACCATTTACATGTAATTTATCCACTGATTTGTGCAAAGAAATCTGCAGATTTTCAGGCAATAACATATCATTAACCATACTTAATAACATAATAATAACATTATTAAGATTCAGCATAATAATAACATAATATGTTACGAAATATGTTGGATTTTTCTTAATAAATCCTATGATTCGGTGCTAATAACATATTAAACCAATTCCACCTCCGCTTACACCTAACGAAGCTAAATTTATAGCCGATATAACGGCACCGGGAAGTGAGTGTGCATTCGAAATTTGAACTAAATCAAACGTCTTTAACG
>NW_022596933.1:0-4982 GCF_009176505.1 Sitodiplosis mosellana | reverse complement strand
ACACACATTTTGTATTTCATTCTTGAATTATTTTTTGTAATAAAATTATATTGAAATAATCTTTAAAGTTTTAAATTTATTTTGCATTTAATTTGAACCACACGCGATTTCTACATTGAAATTTCTGTTGACAAAATAATTATGTATGAGTTTTATAAACAAGTTATTTTATTTCAGATTAATATGCCTCCAAAACGAGCGAATATTGGTCGAAAAAGCCGAAAAGTAGTAGCCAATGCAGCTAGAAGAACAAGAGAAACAGATGAAGAGCGTGCAAATCGGTTGGAATCCCAACGCGAATATCGATCTAGATCACGTTCTAACCGTTCAGCGTTGCGTGATCAAGCTGAGCAGAATGTTCAAGATCAAGAAGAAATGCGGCGCAATTCAAATGCACGTAAAAAACTGGATCGTATAGCATTCAATTATCAATGCACTGATGATTTTTCAACTCATCCTTTTGTTGTAATAGGAACAATGAGTTACGTATGCGAACATTGTTGCGCATTTAAGTTCAAGAATGAAACTGATGGATTATGTTGTTTAAAAGGACGAGTTAAAATTGAATCCTACGATGATATTCCTGTTTTACTGCGTGAACTGTTATCTGGTAACACGCCGGATTCAAAACATTTTTTGGACAAGATTCAAACGTACAATAATATGTTTCAAATGACTTCTTTTGGAGCAAGTCGTATTGTTCGTGATAATTTCATGCCAACCTTCAAGGTAATTACTTCGCATGAACTAATGACTTGCTATTATGATTCCAAAAAGAAAGAGATAATAACTGCTAATTTTTTAATTGACCATCAGATTCAAGGTCAAATTTATCATCGTATTGGTGCGTTGCTCCCAAATCCAGATGCTGATTATGAATTTTTGCAAATATACTTCATCGGCAATTCAGATCAAGAAGTGGATCGACGTTGTGAAATTGCTCCATCTACAAGAAGAAATATTGTTGAGCAATTACAGGAGTTATTACACAAAGAAAATCAATTGGTGAATGTTTTCAAAATGAGTTTGGAAAAATTAACAGCTGATAACGAAAGGATTGCTATCAGTGCCAATCATACGCCTGCCGGTCAACACCCTGGACGATTTAATGCACCAACCATTGATGAAGTAGCAATTCTTGTTGTTGGAGATGGAGCAAATCCCCGTGACATTGTACTTCATCGCAGAAATAATAATGAATTGCAACGTGTAAATGAACTTCATCGATCATATGATGCGTTGCAGTATCCACTGTTATTTTGGAGAGGCGAAGATCAATATGATATCACGTTGAAAATGAAAGATCCAATGACTGGTATGTATTAGTTAAAGTATTTTGTTAAATTGATATTTTAACTAAAATAATTTAAGCAAAATCTGATAACTGTTTTGTTTGTGCTGTTTTCACAGGTGCATTAACAACTAAAAATCTCAGCGCTATGAATTATTACGCATACAAATTTATGATTCGTCAAAATGATTTCAATTACATATTGAAGACGAAAAAGTTATTTCATCAGTATGCGGTAGATATGTATGCAAAAATTGAATTGGAACGTTTGAATTATATTCGGTTCCATCAGCAAAGTTTACGTTCCGAAGAGTACATTCATTTGCGAGATGAAATAAACAATGATGGCAATCCCGAAGATGTCGGTCAACGTTTTATATTACCATCTACTTTCACTGGGAGTCCACGCCACATGCATGAATACGCACAAGATGCAATGTGTTATGTTCGTAATTATCAGAGACCTGATTTGTTCATCACATTCACCTGTAATCCGCATTGGGATGAAATAAAGGAACATTTATTCGCTCATCAATCGAACACCGATCGTCATGACATAATTGCCAGAATATTTAAACAAAAATTGAAAAAGCTTATGGATTTTATTGTTAAGCATAAAGTGTTTGGTAATGTTCGTTGTTGGATGTACTCGATTGAGTGGCAGAAGAGAGGATTGCCACATGCGCATATACTAATATGGTTAGTTGACAAAATAAGACCAGATGATGTTGATGATATCATATCTGCTGAAATTCCCGATAAGAATACTGATCCATCTCTCTATGATGTTGTTACGAAAAATATGGTTCATGGTCCATGTGGTACAATAAATCCGAATTGTCCGTGCATGATTGATGGGAAATGTACCAAACGATATCCAAGAGCATTGATTACTGAAAGTGTAACCGGAATCGATGGATATCCACTTTATCGCCGTCGTTCACCTGAAAATGACGGGAACGTTGCATCTTTGCGTATCCAGAATCGTGATTTGGATATTGATAATAGAAGGATTGTGCCCTATTCACCACTATTATCGAAAACATTCAATGCACATATTAACGTTGAATACTGCAATTCCGTTAAATCGATCAAATACATATGCAAATATGTAAACAAAGGAAGTGATATGGCCATGTTTTCAATAAGCGATAAAAACCGACTTGATCAAAACAAAAATGATGAAATCATTCAATATCAACTTGGTCGCTACATCAGCACCAATGAAGCGTTGTGGCGAATATTTTCATTCAATATTCATGAACGATATCCAACTGTTCAACATTTGGCTGTGCATCTTGAAAATGGGCAACGTGTGTATTTTACTCCTGAAAATGCAAGAGCACGAGTTGATTCACCACCAGCTACAACGTTAACCGCATTTTTCAAATTATGCGAAACCGATGAATTTGCCAAGACATTGCTGTACTCTGAAGTGCCACAGTATTACACTTGGCAATCGAATAAAACGTTCCAACGCCGCGTTCGAGGGCAGTCAGTGCAAGGTCATACAGGCATATTCAAATCGGACGCATTAGGACGAGTTTACGCAATTCACCCGAGAAGCGACGAATGTTTTTTTTTTGCGATTACTTTTGGTGAACGTTTGTGGTCCAACGTCCTTCGAGTATTTGCGAACAGTCGATGGAGAAATATGCCCAACTTATCGAAGTGCTTGCCAGAAGTTGAATTTATTGGAAAACGATTCGCATTGGGATGACACGCTTACTGATGCATCAAATACATGTTCTCCATATCAAATAAGAGATTTATTCGCAATAATAATCGCAACATGTCATCCAGCTGATCCCAATGCATTGTGGAATAAATTTTGTGACTATATGACCGAGGACATATTGAATGAAGTGCGTCGTTTGAGAGGTGACATGCAATTAGAATATACAGCAGAAATGTACAATGAGGCATTGATTAAAATTGAAGATATTTGCTTGATGATCGCAAGTAAAACGGTGAATCAATGTGGTCTGATTGCTCCAAACAGAAGCATGCATGATGCATTCAATCAAGAACTTCAACGTGAACGACAATACAATATCATTGATTTGAAAGCTTATGTTGAAGAAAACACACCAAAATTGAATGCTAAGCAGCGAAGTGTATATAATGAAATCATGAATTCTGTTAATAATAAAAGCGGTGGATTTTATTTTTTGGACGCACCAGGTGGCACTGGAAAGACATTTTTATTGTCTTTATTGTTAGCCAAAATACGATCACAGCAAAAAATAGCATTAGCACTTGCTTCGTCTGGAATTGCTGCAACTCTATTGGATGGTGGTCGGACAGCACATTCTGCATTGAAATTACCGCTGAACATTCACATTCAAGAACATCCAATATGCGGTGTTAAAAAAAGATCTGCAATGGGAAAAGTTTTGGAACAGTGCGATATCATTATGTGGGACGAATGCACAATGGCGCATAAAAAATCTTTGCGAGCTTTGGATATGACGTTGAGAGATATCCGCAAAAACGATGATTTATTCGGAGGTGCATTGATATTATTGGCTGGTGACTTCAGACAAACGCTGCCTGTTATTCCACGATCAACACCAGCTGATGAGTTAAATGCGTGTTTGAAAATATCACCGCTATGGAAGTGGGCAAAAATATTACGTCTCACCGAAAATGTTCGAGTTCAGCTGCAACATGATCCATCAGCTGCTGTATTTTCAAAGCAATTGTTAGATATTGGAAATGGAACAATGGCAGCTGATACTACAACTGGATTGATTACATTTCCCGAAAATTTTTGTCGTATTACTCAAGACAAAGATGAATTAATCCAAAAGGTGTTCCCGGATATCGTTCACAATTATGTGAATTTCGATTGGTTGAGTGAAAGAGCCATATTGGCTGGAACCAATAAAGAAGTCACCGAACTCAATTGGAATATTCAAAGTAAAATTCCTGGTGATGTGATTTCATACAAGTCAATCGATACAGTTACAGAAGAAGATGATGTGGTGCACTATACAACTGAATTTTTGAATTCATTAGATGTGCCTGGGCTGCCACCACACAATTTGCGGTTAAAAGTTGGTGTCCCAATAATTATGCTTCGTAATATGAGCCAACCGAAGCTGTGCAATGGAACACGTTTAGCCGTAAAAAAATTAATGAATAATTTAATCGAAGCAACTATATTGAAAGGAAAATTCAAGGGTGAAAATGTGTTAATACCACGAATTCCAATGATTCCAACTGATATGCCATTTAGTTTTAAACGGTTGCAATTTCCAATTCGAATTGCATTTGCAATAACAATTAATAAATCCCAAGGCCAATCAATGGAAGTTTGTGGTATTAACTTGGAATATCCCGTTTTTTCCCACGGTCAATTATACGTTGCCTGTTCACGTGTTGGTAAACCGCACGCATTATATATTTATGCCAAAGATGGACAAACCAAAAATATTGTGTATCGTAAGGCATTAAATTAAGGAAATCAATAAAAATAGACTAAATATATTTGCTGAGTTTGAAATTATTATTTTTTTGATTGAATTTTGCGTCCAGGGGCCTGCTAGTGATATATAAAACATTTTATGACATTTTTATGTCAAAATTTGAGAATATTGCTTTTCCGCAAACTTTGTTTGTTAAGGAAAAAAATTGGTTGCACTACCCGAAATTTCATGACACCTTCTCATACGGACCACTATAAAGT
>NW_022596932.1:0-1894 GCF_009176505.1 Sitodiplosis mosellana | reverse complement strand
ATGCATTAAGTACCAATACACGTTTGTTGATTGTGAGAATGAAATTCTGAGAATGATCGCTGCACACATTTTGACGTGTGGTGAGCCTTGGAAAAGTTTTTACGCAAAAATGGGACAAATGTTATTATAATAATGGCTTAAAAACCCCGAAGAAAACTATTTTGATTTTGAACCCCGAAGGCACACATTCAACTGCACATCGAAATAAATGCTGCAATCATTCTCAGCACTTCAATTATTATCTAGGAATTTTTCCATAGTTTTCGAATTATAACAATCAATGATAATTTCAAAAGAAATGGGAAAATACTGTAGTAGACGAAACTAACGCAAATATATTCATCGTAATATTACCGTTTGGATTTTGAGTGAATAGTAATTACCTTATGAATTTAAGAGATTGGTGTTCGAAATGCAAAAATCTAATAGGGCAGAAGTTTAGTTAAATTTGAATGTTCCCGAAGATATAACTATGTAAACTTCTTGAATAAAATATTCGAATATTCAACTGAATAGGAATACTCTAATTGAAGAAAAAACACATTTTAATACTGACTATTTGCAACTGCTTTTTCAATCTTTATTAAACACATATCTTCGAAGAACTATTACATCGCGCTAGAGCACTTTGTGTTTTTGTTAATTTACAAAACGGTTTTTCGTCTTCACAGAGACGCGAAATTCTTTTTTTATTTTTCAGTGAGTTTAAAGGTAAAAGATAAGTATAATTTGCAGTTAATTTCATGGCATATTTCTGTTCAATTAATGCAAAAACAAAGCTGAATGAAAAATAAAAACTGAGACGTTTACATATTTATTGACTTTTGAAGAAGTGACACTTTTGTTATGAGTAAAATTTTAAAATGAAGACAATTTAAGTGGAGATGACACGATTAAAGCGCTCCATCTGAATTTGCAGTCGGTTTGCAAATCGTATTGACGTTGCCTCGATTCTTATGAAGTTTCTATGTTGTCCAAATGTCGTTTTAGACCACTTTTATAACCAAAGCGCATCCGACAAATTTCGCAACGGAACGGCGTTTCGCCAGTGTGCGATCGCATATGTAATTTCAAATGAGAGTGACAAACTTCTTGCAGAGATGGCATTCGTAGCGACGTAACTTGCACCGTTTTTCATGGGCTTCTTGTTCAGTCTTCAGAGAAAATCTTCCGAAACAGCCCTTGCAATGGAACGGGAAATCATCGGTGTGAGTTGTAGCATGCACCCTTGTGTGAATTCTTTTCCACACAAGTCGCATCGATATGGCTTTTCGCCAGTATGCGTTAACATGTGTCTGTTGAAACTTCCCTTATGATTAATGGAATATTCACAAAAAGTGCATCTGAATTTATTCCTCATCGATTGTTCTAATGCAAATCGTGGACTACTTGCAACCATTGTCTTCTTATTTATTTCTGGTCTTTTGTCCACTGAATAAGCATTGTAAAGTCGTTGTCCATCCTTCGACGTACTAACAACTGTCATCGATACATTGTAAACGCCCTTTTTCCATTCATGTCATTAAACGTGGCGTGTTGACCTTCAACAACAACCATTGGAGTGCTCGTTCGAACGCGGTTTGTGGCACCATCGTTGCTAACTGGTCCCTGGTCAAAAGTGGAATTACATTTTTCTTCTTTAAGTTAAAAATGAAAAAAATTCAAAATTACAGATGTTCTCCAAAAAGTATATACAGCTTCACTTTGCCTTTAGGCAAAAATACAAAAAAAAAACTATTTGTTGTTCAATTGAACAGCCGCTGAACAGAAGCAGCAAAAAAAACACGTACAGACTCTACTCAGGCAATATTCATTCAGCTTCTTGGCTTCTTTATTAAACAGGGGGATTTTTTTTTCATGCATCACGATAATGTCTTTTTCACTGTTCTTTTCG
>NW_022596931.1:0-3102 GCF_009176505.1 Sitodiplosis mosellana | reverse complement strand
TTTTATCGCTATTATTTTTTAACGATTTATTCTTCTCCTTATTTTATTTTGAATAGTACATTTTTTTTGTATTTCAATACTTAGTTTTTATTTTTAAATGATAAAATGAAAGAAAAAAAAACACATCAAAAAATTTAGGATTTAATTACAATAAAAATTATGAATGAATAGTTTACAGAAAAAAAACCAATAAAGCATATTATTGAAGTTTGTCAAGTTCATTAATTTCGCTTCTGTGTTTTCTTTGTTTGATTTTGCTTTTTTTCCGATGGCTTTTTATTCGATTTTTGTTTGTGTTTCTTCATTGCATTACTGCTGCACATGGGCTTTAGCTTCTTTTTTTTTACTTCTAAACAATGTTGCACCTATACCTCTTCAATGTCTTCATAACAATAATTGTCTTCATACAAAAACAAACAAAAAACACTTACCGCAATTGGTTTGTGACTGCACGTGCTCTTCCTTGAAGCGTAGCTTTGTTTTGGTTGTTTCTTTTTCTTCTTTGTGGGGTTTTGATACATCATTGAATTCGACGATATCAGAATGTTTCTGGCTATTTTTCAGACGATTTTACACGAAAAGGTAACGAACATGATTCTAAACGTGAAACACTGACTCCGTTCACAATAGAAAGACGTCCTATTTTCGAGCAAAGAAAACCAAAAAAATCGAATTGCTGAAAAGTCACTGTGTACCATCTTCAAGTTGCAATCTTCTCGTTTTGTTTTGTGAAATTTCCAAAAACTTTGAAAGAAAAAAACTGTATGTAAATATGACGCAATCTATTCTATCTCTTTTTATTGAGTATATTCTTTGAATCGGCTCTCAGCATTCCTTTTCGAGATTTGGTTTAATTCGACGCAGCATGTAATTTTAAAATGGTGAAAATTAATTCATTCATTGTCAGTATTCGTATTCTATCTGAAGAAAGGAAACGAAACAAAAACCAAAATATTTAACCTATCATTAAAACTCTTGTTTGAAACCTGAAACATAGACACGCAATCACTGTCAGAAAGGAGAAGAAAATGAAAACATTATTTAACGAATGAAAATACTGGTATTTGCTCAAAAGAAAAAGAAAAATGAAGAGAGAAAATGATGTGAATTAATTCTGCGCTCATATCCACGTTATTACTTAGGATCAATATTAACACAGCATTCATGAATTACTACTAACGAATTAAACTAAACCAAACGACATAAATTGATAATGTTCATTGCAAATTTGATGAAAGGAAAAGAGAGAACAAAAGAGATGGAATGAAAGTAAGCCAATTGAAATGGTGAATTATCAATTTAAATTTAATGATATTAAATTATTATATAAAATATAATTTTATTATAATTTTTGAGGTTTTCAGACAGATAGACAGATAGACAGATAGAGAAGGAGGAAAATGAAATTGTGAACCGTAATAGTAATAAAAGGAAAATCTATTATGAATTGTGTAAAAAAAAAATAATACGCAGAATAAATGTGCCATTTTCCATAATAAAACTTTGTTCATTCTTTAGCTAATAATTATGTGGTTACATACAATAGATGACTTGGCTACAGTTCTATCAATGACGTTTTCATATGAATAACGATAACTAATTATCTAAAATTTCATTTCTGTTTCGACGAGGGAAAAATTCTTCTTCCATTATGTATTTTGCCACTTTCTATTTATTTTCTATTATTTTTGCCTTAAATTCCGTCTAAAGCACATTTTTTCCACCATCTAAATCTATTGTGTATCTTCTTCCCGGAACATAACCCACGGTTTGTTCTGAATGTTCTCGACGATGGCTTGAGAAATGATGTTAGTCACATCGAATGCGATTCCTTCGGAATGAATCAATGATAGATCTTCGCGTAAGTCAATATCAACGACTTTGTTGCCGCTGCTGTTGGTATTGGTCAGTTTTTGTTTTGGTTCCATCTTGATGCGGTCAAAGCTCTTCAAAAATCAAATAATCAATGGTGTGGTTTAAGTAATTTAAATATTCGAATCGTAAAATAAAGGAGAGATTAGGTATTCGGTTGTGAGAACAAGTGATTCTGATCATCAGCTAAGAAAAAAGTAAGCGCAGCATTATAAATAGTTTCACAAATTTTTTCCTTTTAATTCTCCTTCCATTTATCATCGTGCCGATGACTCAATGATTCGGCCGCCATTTTGAGTTGCCCTATATGACACCTAACAACACTGTGTTGCCATTACATTGATTGAAGAAGATTCTAATGTATTTTACTAAATGCAACCCATATCAACTTATTTTCACGCTTGTCTGCCAAACATAGTGAAGCATTATTTCTTTATAATTGAGTGAAACTACTAGGGGGATGAACCCACGCAAACGACATATCTCGAATTGGGGAACACCAATATGTCAAGTGTCATATACCAAATGGTTTCGCCATTTTTTCCTTCGTATTTGGCAAGCTCACAATCATAATTTTCACTCATACACTAACTCTACATAGTCACGTATCGTTCATCGTAAAATGGGACGGGAAAGAGTATCCGATAACGAATATCAGCCGTCATGAAACGGTGGCCATGCTCAAGCATAAAATTGCAGAACTCACTAACGTTCAGCCCGAACGACAAAAGCTGTTAAATCTGAAGTATAAAGGTATGTTCCGCTGTGTTGAATCTTAAGAGATGACGAGACACGATTTTTTAATGTTTTTCATGAAATAACCCAAGTGGTTCAACTGTGGAGATGCGCTCACTTATACGGAGAAGCGCGGAGATGTGCGGAGATAGACGAAAACAGTGTATAAGAACCTGTGTACGCATAGTAACCATTGCGTGAGTTAACGAACGTTATTATTCATTAAATAAATTTTGGTATTTTGTTAAATTTTATTTAAGAATCTCAGAACAACTTCAATATCATTGCTCAATTCAATCAAAAGCATTAATTGATTAGAGCAGAGAAAAATTATATTTCAATTCTGATTGTGACGAATATATTATTATATTCGTAAAGAGTTAATTATCAATATCAATAACGATATTGATTGAAATAACAAATGTATATTGCAAAATCAAAGTCACATCAATAGTTAATTATTAAAACAAAATTTGTGGTCAAATTTAATAGAAA
>NW_022596930.1:0-2126 GCF_009176505.1 Sitodiplosis mosellana | reverse complement strand
CTCGCAATTCTATTCTGAAAGAGACAAAACACATAGCATTTTCATGGGAAATGTTAGAATAAGTCTATGACACTTGCCTGTGAACCTTTTTTGCGCCAAACACGTGTTCTGGATTGAGTTCATTCAATTGTTCATGCTTGAATTTTGATTTTTTTTTTCTTCAATCCATCAGGATATGAAGCCATTCAAAGTTGTTTCTGGTCGATGCAGGAAGCGCAAGTCAAAGTCTGCAAAGGTTGAAGTCAAGCAAGAGCTGGTGATTAAAGAAGAGCCCAATGATGGTGACGATGGCATGAATATACCACGGCCGACAGTTGATGGAAGATATCGTGTGAAATACGAAGGGCCGATTAACTTTGCCCGTGACTTCGATCAGATTAAAGATGAAATCAAATGTGAAGAAGAAAAGACGAGCAAAGGAAAGGACTCGGTACCATGTGAACGATCGAATGACAGCGACGCCAACTATGATGACAACGAAGACCCCATGGATGACGCAATCGATGTTCAACAACCGGAATCAGTTGGCAGCGGGAAGAAACGGAATGAAGGCGCCAAAAGACGAAACAAACGAACAATTCCCGGGAATCAAGCGACCAAAAAGCAAAAGAAGCACAAATGCCATGTGTGCAATCATGTGGCAGATTATAAGTCCCATCTCAAAGTACACTTGCGAATTCACACTGGAGAAAAGCCGTTTCAGTGTGATGTTTGTTCGAAGTCATTTGCACGAAGAGGTGATTTGAACAAGCATAAGAAAACTCATGGCCAAATCCGTTGTTCCAAATGTTATCAAGGATTTGGGCAAGAATCAGTCAAGATCGAACATGAACGGTTATGCAATCCATGCCAATTTGAATGCGACATTTGCGGATATCACACTGTGATGAAATCCACTTTGACAGTTCATATGCGGACTCACACAGGGGAGAAGCCGTTCGAGTGCTCAATTTGTTCGAAATCATTCACAACCAACACACAACTCCAAAGACATTCAATGACTCACAAAGACGAGCTGCCGAATGCTTGTTCGAAATGTGGTCGACGATTTGCAACACCAGACGATAAGCAAACACACGAAATGCGCTGCCAACGAGGTCTTTATGCATGCAATCGGTGTCATTACAGAACTGTTTACAAGACTAATTATAAGACACACTTGCAATCAAAACACGGAGCAAAACGATCGATCAAATGTGAAATTTGCAGCAAACAATTCGTTCAACAGATTTATTCAAATCAGCATTTGTCTTAGCACACAGTGACCAATTCCCATTCCAATGCTCCAAGTGCTTCGGAGGATACGCAACCGAAGATGCAAAAGAGGTTCATGAAGGTAGCTGTGGCCACCGTCAGTACCAATGCCATTTGTGCAAAGAGCATCGTCGAGACAAAGATGCTTTGAAAATTCACATGCGAAAGGATCACACCGGAGAGCGAATTCAATGCGAAGTGTGTGCAGCAAGCTTTGCCGATGGAAGTAATGCCAATCGACACATGAAGGCACTTCACCGTTTGAAGAAGAAATAAGTCACGCATCTCTTGGATTCATAAACGTAGCTAAGCATAAAACTAATAATAAACTTTCATTACACAAAACAATTCACCCATAGAAGACAATCACATCAAGCATTTGAATAGTTATAACGGACATGCTTCCGAATTTGAAATAACATTTAATATTTTACCACATAAAAAATTATATTTTTCGCTTTAGATTTAAGCTCCCTTTTGATTGAAACTGAACAGAACATGAATACATACTGAACCCGGAATAAAAAGAAAAAAGCGGCAAAAGAGGGTTGCGTTTAATTTCTGAGTTCATTTTTGCAGCGATTTTCTTCTCCAACGAAAGAAACAGATGGTTTTGGGAATATTTACTTTGGCCAACTCTGCATTCGAATCGGGTTTGTACATTTTTATTACAAAGATTTAGCTTCAAAATATATTGTTCATAATTCTCATTATTCAAATGCTCCATTTGAATTGATTTCTGATACTTGTCCATTTGCTCAATTCATTGCCGCCACTTCAAAAAGTGTCACACTTCCAACTCCAGATATTTTCGATTTCAAACAAAAACATGCTCTTCTCATGCACTCTTCTTCAATTCATGGATTGGATAA
>NW_022596929.1:0-2266 GCF_009176505.1 Sitodiplosis mosellana | reverse complement strand
ATGCATTAAGTACCAATACACGTTTGTTGATTGTGAGAATGAAATTCCGCTGCGTGTGGTTACATGTGAACCTTGGAAAAGTGTTTACGCAAAAATGGGACAAATTTTATTATAATAATGGCTTAAAATACATTCAACTGCACATCGAAATAAATGCTGCAATCATTCTCAGCACTTCAATTATTATCTAGGAATTTTTCCATAGTTTTCGAATTATAACAGTCAATGATAATTTCAAAAGAAATGAGAAAATAGTGTAGTAGACGAAGCTAACGCATATATATTCATCGTAATATTACCGTTTGGATCATAACGAGAACATGACGTATTTGAAACGTCTAACTCCATCTACGGATTTTTCCAGCACTTGTGTTCTATTGAGTTGCGGTTTTAACTATTTTTGGGCGAAATTATCTCAAGTTTATGCTAAAATGAGTTATTTGTCATGCGAACGCTCAAACGACTACTGTTAATGTACGCACTGATTCAGTAGACATGCAATGGTTACTAGATGACAAATTTACAATACACTCGAGTGCATGTATTTGCGTGTACATTTCCGGTAGCCGTTTGAGCGATCGCATAACAAATAATTCATTTTTGTATATTTTTGAGATAATTTCGCCCAAAAATAGTTGAAATCGTTATATATCTACTCGATTCACAACTACTGGAAAAATCCGTAGATGGAGTTAGACGCCCGTACCAAATGTAATGTATTGAAACTCCATATACATGCTCGGAGTATGGTTTGGATTTTGAGTGAATAGTAATTACCTTAAGAATTTAAGTGATTGGTGTTCGAAATGCAAAAATCTAATAGGGCAGATGTTTAGGTAAATTTGAATGTTCTCGAAGATTCTTGAATAAAATATTCGAATATTTAACTGAATAGGAATACTCTAATTAAAGAAAAAACACATTTTGATACTGACTATTTGCAACTGCTTTTTCAATCTTTAATAAACATTTTTTTTTTGAAGAACTATTACATCGCACTAGAGCACTTTGTGTTTTTTTTTAATTCACGAAACGTTTTTTCGTCTTCACTCTCTGTGAACCCAAGTTTGTTTTTCAGCAGATTTAAAGGTTAGAGGTAAGTATAATTTGCAGTTAATTTCATGATACGTTTCTGTTGAATTAATGCAAGAACAAAGCTGAGATGCTGACATTTTAATTGACTTTTGAGGAAGTGACACTATTGTTATAAGTAAAATTTTATTTATATTTGGTTGATGCGTCAAGTGAATAAGAAATATAAAATGAATGAACTGGGCAATTTTAGATTGAAGTGGAAGTAACACGATTAATTCCTCCATTTGAAGTTGGAATCAGTTTGCAATTCGCATTGATGTTGCCTCGATTCTTATTAAGCTCGTACGGATTGATTCTGGTGTGAATGGTATCCAAATGTCTCTTTAGACAAATTTTTTGACCAAAGTGCTTCATGTAAATTTCACAACAGAATGGTTTTTCACCCGTGTGCTTTCGCATATGAAATTTCAAATGAGATTTCCCATGAGTGACAAACTTCTTGCAGAGATGGCATTCGTAGCGTCGATACTTGCATCGTTTTTCATGGGCTTCTTTTTCGGTTTTCAGCAAAAGTCCACGGTAACAGCTTTCGCAATGATACGGAAAATCATCGGTGTGAGTTATAGCGTGCTTCTTCAAGTTGTGTGATTGTGTGAATCGTCTGCCACACCGATCGCATCGATATGGATTTTCGCCAGTATGTATCCGCATGCGTGTGCTAAAATTATTTGTACCGATAAAACGATCACATATTGGACATTGGTTCATCTTTCTTTTTCTTCCATTCGACCGCTTCAAATTGGACCAACATTTGATTTCTTCGCCACTTTTTCTGCGATCGCACCACTACTCTTTTCCTTTTGGATAGTGTTGGCTTCGAACGTCCGTTCGTTCGTTCGTCAACATAAAAAGAAACTGTTTTGTTCGTTCGTTCGTTCGGATAATATGCTACGGTCGAACACGTTCGGATTTTATCAAACTATTCATATTACAATAATGATTTGTTTGTAACTCGTATGTAAACAGCACACCAGTAGTAATGTACAATCACCAAGCAGTCGGTGCACAGTGTTGGTATATTCCCGGCAAAATAACATTGAATGAATTTAATCCCAATGCGTTTGGCTTGTGATTTTTTCTGCACCGTTCTAAGGCACTCTATAAAATGTTTGTTGGAGAGTCAAAAACGGTGACAGCTACACGACACGAAAACGTTGTGATTTTAGTCTTG
>NW_022596928.1:0-4597 GCF_009176505.1 Sitodiplosis mosellana | reverse complement strand
GAAAGAAAAAAAGGCAACAAAAACTAAAAGCGTTGAAGCCAACTATGTCTTCTTCGCAAACCAATGCAACAACAGCAGCAACAGCAGTAAATCATCATCATCGAAATAACAAAGCCAATGCAAAAGTCGTACAGAGAACGACTAGCGAAAGTCTCCGGTTATCAATGAATAGCAATTGTATTGATGGTAATGTGCTGGCAAATGGAAACACAAATTTCAGTAGTGGATTGACTGCAAACAGTGTCGGATCAACAACTATTTCGAATAATTTACAAAATAATACACAGCAAACATTTGTGCCACCTACGGCAACCCTGCTGATGACAAATAATGGAAAGTTTCAAACAAATTCCACCACAACTTCGGCCTTCGTAACTTTGCCCGACATCAATATGGATATGAAACCGAAAACATCATCCTATCAAATCACATCGATTACCGTGGGCACCAGAACCAGTGCTGATGAAGATTCAGCGGACGATTTAGACGAATCTCATACCACAGACGAAAATAGCCGTGTCACCGACATGGAAAACGAAACGCCTAGCTATTCCGAAGACTCGAACATGTATTCGAAGGACGACGTATTTGCGACGGCATATGCGCACGGTATACCCATTATGCAGAACAATATGTCAGCTGATCTAACGAATTGTGTGAATAGCAATCAAGTTGGCAAGAAATTGCCGGACGTTCGTGTTAATTGTGTTACGACAGCGGTTGATAAAAACAAAGGTGTCGAAATTAAAGGCAGTGAACGATTTAAGGTGGTCAAAATCGAAAGTATTGAACCGTTCAAACGTGGACGGTGGACGTGCATGGACTATTTGGATCAATCGGCGAAGCAAGTGCAAATGAATTTCGGCGGTAATGGTAAAACGGTTGCAACAAACGATAGCGGTGTTGTGTTGACAGAGAATTTTAACGATACAACGATGACGACGAAACAAAAGAAACAGGCCAAAACGGTTCAAACGGAAATGTTGCCGAATCAAAACCAAAATGCGGCCGTACAAGCGGCTCATTTGATTTCTGGTCAAAGTGCACCGGCCATGGCCAATGAAAACACATCGCCGGGCCAGACGTTGCAACAACCGTTGCAAAATAGTTTCGCGAATGTGGTGAACAATCAGAATATGCAGTCGGCGGCTGTGTTACAGTCGAACACTGTTCAAGAGGTTCACCAGCAGCAACAGCAACAACAGCAATTGCAGCAGCAGCAACAACAACAGCCACAACAACAACAACAGCAGCAACAGCCACAGCAACATCAAACACAACCCGTGGCCGCGTTTCATCATCCAGTCGGAACACATAATGTGCAACAAGGCCAAAGCCTACCGCCCCAAATTATGTCACATGTTATACCTCAAATGCAACAGAATCATCAAATTCAAGCCACACCGAACGCGGTCCAACAACATCAAATGGCCGTTTCGCATGGACAATTACCAAACTTCCAGCCCCAACAACAACAACAACCGCAACAACAACCGCAACAATATTCGAATACGTCAATGGGCGGCAGTCAAAGTGCACACAACACACAAACAATTCCAATGCAACAAATCCACGAAATTCATCAATACCAACAACAATACCAGAACAATCTCCAAAATCAACAAGCTGCCCAGCAATACTACAACCAAATCGCCACAGATAACTCAAACAATGTGTACCAAAAGCCACAAATGCAGCAACAACAACAGCAACCACAATATCAGGCGCAAATGCAGCAATTCTCTGGTCAATACCAACAGGTAACTGAACATTTCAATAATTTCTTTCTTTTCTTGGAACTTTTCCTTATCACCTAAATCATTCAGTATGGGAAATGTTGCGAATCATGACAATTCAATATTCTTTCTCGAGATTAGTGAATTTTTTATGTGTCATTGAATGATCCAATATCGAAATATAATACAGAGCTAAACACATCAGTGTGTAAATTGGTAGGTTTCATGGACTGAATATGATTTTTCTTTCCATTTTTCCCCGCAACACAAAATAGCAAATGCCAACCAATCAGCAGCAATTTCAAGCGCAAACGGCCATGCCAACGCAACAACAAATGCAAATGCAATCGCAGCAACAGCCACAAGTGAGCTATCCACACGGTCAAACGTTGCCAGCAAATGCATTGCAGGGCATTGTGACGACTGGAACTCATATGGCTGGTCTTCCCATAGCATCACAAATACCCCCGACAATGGTGAATGTGTCGCACCAACAAGCCATGAGCATGGGACATTTACCAAACAATATCGAACTGAACATGAACATGCCGTCGGGAATGAATCCAATGGCTGTCAATCATTCAGGATATATTCCGCAGCAGGTAATTTCCGATTTGCGTCTCATTTTCACATTTATTGCGCACTTCTTATTGCCAAATCTGAGTTTTCCAATTGGAAAAAATCGCCTGAATTGGACTCAATGAGATTTTGAACCATTTCTTTGTTTTCTTGTGCCTTTTTCTCTCTCCACACGCAAATGCAGCAAGTTCCACATTCACAACAAGCCCAAATGCATTCACAACCGACATCAGTCGTGAGCAGCTCAATGCATATTCAGCCACAAAATCAAAATTATGCAAACCAAAATCAAACGATAGCCAGTAATGTTGCTGCCGTGCCATATTCGATAGGAATTCAAGCAACACATGATGCGAATGTCATGCAACAGGCGACCAGTCAAATGAACAATGTGAATCAATCGAATGTGAATCTTCAGCCGAATTATGTGAACTCAGCGATACCAACACAACCGACACAGTCCTCGGCAATGATTCAGCAAACGCAACCCGTTCTAGTGCATCCAATTCAAGCAACAGCTCAGCAAACTGTTGTGACTAATCCGAACCGAAATAATGTGATAAGCAGTGAAACAGGTGAGTTATACCGTGATTTGACACTTTGACCTTTTCTATTTCCACTTAACGGTGGCCAGAAATTGAGATTAATAAAAAAAAATTAAATCTCTGTTCAATTCAGTCTAATCAAATTAAATATCTAATGCAATTAAATGCTAAATTTATGTGTGCATTTTGTTGTTGTTACTAGGAAACGCTGCACAAAATATAAGTAACGTGATTACATCGTCTTCTTCGAATATTGCGCCAAACGTAGGCAACACGAACAACGTGAATGCGAGTGTAACAAATGCTAATGTGAACAACACGATCAATGACCCAGACACGGTTTCTGTTGATGGACCAACAAAAATGCCAGTAGTCAACGCAACTGCCACCGATGACGGGCAATCGGTCGACGAGAGTGAAAGGTGAGACTTCTTTTTATTTTTCGTCTTGTTTGCTTCTTTTTCTCCTCTTAAGCACACTTTCTAAACCGTTTATATGTAAGATAAGTGGAAAAAAGACAGAAAAAAAACATGGGTTGATTTCGAATCGAGAAATCAACCGTCAGCGATATGATTCACTTTGGCAAGACTCTTTGCAAATTGTTTTACAATTATGAACAGAGTAGTACATGGCTAAATTCAATGTTACATCCATTGGACAGTGGCAATCACACCATTCGAAAGTAATGACAACGCTTTGTTGAACACCACTTGAAAGTCGCGCCGATCCAAACGATTATTATTACTTCGTATTAAATTTTCCATCGCTTTTTTTTCTCTCTTTAAAATCTTTTTTTTCCTTTCTGTACAAAGTGACATTGTGTGCCTTCTGCATAAAGATTTTTATTCTTGATTTCATACTCAAAAGGAAACCAAATACCACCACTTCCTTTCCAATTGTCTCGAGAGTGATAAAAACTAATGACTAAGAAGAATTCAAAAATCTAGCCTTCGCATACTCAAAACCAGTGTTCTGTGCGGTTGTCAAGCGTGTCTAACACACAGAGATCTACTTGGTCAATCGATTCGTATGCTACAGTGAATGGCAGTATATTGCAATAAAACATAAACACAAACAAAGAGTGAGAGATAGAAAGAAGGATAGACAGAGCGACGAAGAGAGAGAGAGAGAGAGAGAGAGAGAGAGAGAATTATTGTATTTATAAATATTGAGATTTCAGTACGATTGCGTTTACGCTTGACAAACCGAACAATTTCATTAGGTGCGCGCAGATAAAAATAGTCTAAACAATATAAATATAACGCGACCAAGACATATCAAATATCTATCTTTTGTCTCGATTCCGTATGCATGAGCATGAGTTGCTGGTTGTTTTTGTTGTTACTTGGTTGCCTCTTTCTCGCCCAGTCGAGCGATAAACGACGACAATTGTTGCACATTTATATGAATCGCTTTAAATAGACACAACAATAAGCAAATGGATTTCATTTCATTATATTAAATATGATTAATAACTTAAGTTCTGCTTCTAATCCCAGTCCAGTTAAATAAACATTTATTTATCATATGTCGGAGTGACAGGCAGAAAGGGAAAATGTATGTTTCGAATCGATCGAACTGAGTTCTGAATTGGATCGAAAGAAAACGGTATAACTGCAAAGTTGTGTGTTATTCTTTATTGCAACCTAATTAACGACAACGTAGAAATGGCTCATAAATCAAAAAGGAATATTATTATTATTATTCTGCACCATACAGCGTTTCTTCGCCAGAGGT
>NW_022596927.1:0-4579 GCF_009176505.1 Sitodiplosis mosellana | reverse complement strand
GGCGATTTTTTTGCGTTTCGTATTCATCGGCGAAGAGTCAATACGTTCTTTTTATGCTCACGGGTTCACTTAACTTTCTCAATTGTGATCAAGCGTTCTTCATTTAAATCAATATTATGAAAGATGTGATCGTGTTATTAATAGAGTAGGCAGTAATAATTTACATAATAAATATGGGTAATCGTTTGCAATGAAATTGTGCAACAAAATAAACAGCAGACAAATGTGCGCCATCGAGCTTTCTTTGTCGTCCATTCGATAATGATTTTGATAAAGGACAAGTCCCGAACTTTTGAAAGCTGATCGTCTTATGTCGAAATCAACAATTCCAGACGCACTCTTAGAATTTTTCAACATAAGAATGACATAAATACGTAGAAGCTTCTGAGTTACCTAACGAACGCACAAACGAAGACACAACAACGAAAAAAACACAAGCAAGAGAATCTGCGCGCTACACTCGTTCGCCTTCTACTCGGTTCATTCATCGAGCGAACGGTTTCTGTGTATATGTGACAAAAAGGTTCAACTGGACGAACGCACGTTCAATATTGCCACATATAAGGGAACATTGGCTAAGATGGACACCACTTTGAATTTTGGCTATAAAATTTTTATGTTTGCATATTTTTTTAATCTGACAATAGGGTTCGAAAGAGGATGGAAAATGGAAACTTTTTGCCGAAGAGAGTTTTTCTGTTGTAGTGCAAAAAAATTTTTTATCGCAAATTTGCCGACCATATGAAAATTGATAAAAAAAAAATTCATTGGCTAAGATGGACACCCAGAAAAATGGTGAAAAAAATGAACTGAAAAATGGAAACAACACCTAATTTTTAATGTTCAATCAATTTTTATTGATTTTTATGCCTTCAATACAAGAAATAAAGGTGATTGGTCGTTGAATTTAACGAATTTATCCAATTTTTACATGCAATGTTGTCAAGTATAGCCGATTTTGGCATATTCCTTGGCACAATGGAGGTGAACATGTCTGTCACACTCTATGCATGCGATGGAATTGGCCGTTGTTAGATTTTGCGGCATCGCTTGCATGCATATGGTGCAGAAATCTTCATCTTTGGACGAGTAAGTGCGTTGTTTTCTACGTTTGGGTGGTGACTTTGGTTTGCTCGCTTTAACCGGATTCTTCTTGGCTTTTGTTGTGTTTGCCGCTTTCTTCTGGGCTTTTGTTGTGTTCGCCGCTTTCTTCTGGGCTTTTGTTGTGTTCGCCGCTTTACCCGGTTTCTTCTGGGCTTTCGGTGTACGCTTACTTGTCATTTTTTCCGCTTTCTTCTGGGCTGCGGCGTCACGTTTCGCTTTCTTAGCTCTTAAATCAGCAAGACTTTCAGGCGATGTAAGAATCGCACTTTTCATAGGCTTCGGTCCACGTTTTTTTGATGGAGGTTTTGGCTTTGCTGGTTTTAAAGGCCCAACATCAGACAAAATCGAAGCCAAGCTCGATGCACGAGATAAAGGTGTTGATGCACGGGATAAAGGTGTTGATTCACGAGATAACGGTGTTGTTCCACGCGGTACCGGTGTTGTTGATGCAGAGGTATCGGTTGTAGAGACTTCGGTTTCGGCTCCCACATCTGGTGCTGCATCAGTAACGAGTAGGAGACGTTGGCTTTCGTCAGGCATTCCATTATTCTCATTTTCAACAAATGGTGCCTCGACATAATCGATATCTGAGAAAATATTCGGATTGTATGGGAAAATGCCGGTTCCTCGGAAACCAGATTTGATGTTGATTGGTGTCAGAGCCAAATCGAGAGTGCTGCGAACCAATTCAGGAATGTGAAACATTTCGATCTTTTCCTGTGTGTTTCTGGACCAGCTTCTGCATTCTTGTTCGTAATAGCTTTTCACTGGACCATAAACCGAAACGTCCAGTGGCTGCAGCTTATGGCTGCAATGTGGCGGGAATGATAGGAGTGTTATGCCATGTTCTGCTGCATAATCTAATGCTTCGACCGAAAGGTGCGAGCTGTGGTTGTCAATGAGCAACAAATTTGGGTTTTCTTTGGATGCGTGAGAATATTTCACGAAATGCTTCATAAACAACAGAAATTCTGGTTGTTTCATCCAACCCGAATCATTGGCATAGCCGACGGCACCTGGTGTTGCGTGTGTCATGTAGTGTTTTTGCATATTTTTCTTCGGAAACAAAAACAATGGTGGCATAGAATTACCAGCTGCACTTACAGACAGAGCCATTGTGATCATTTGGCCTCTTTCACCGGATGTCATTTGGCCGACTTTTTTAACGCCCCGTATAGCAATGATTTTTCCGACGCTGCCCGGTACGGTACTGAATCCAGTTTCGTCCATGTTCCAAATATTAGCCGGTTCATGCATGGTGTCGGTGAGAACAGCATCCAAATTGTTGAAAAATAAACCGACACTTTCTCGGTTGAACGCCTTTACTCGGTTTAAGCTGGTATTTTCCGGTTTTCGCAATGACAGCGACTTATGGCGTTCCATAAAACCATAATACCAAAATATTCCTGCCGTTTCAGCGGTTTGCCAATTATCTGGAACAGCAATTCCGAGTTTCAAAGCAAATTGATAAGCGAGCAGACGCAATTCGCTAATGCTTAGTCCGTAATAATGGTTTGCACACTTCTTGATGTAGATAACTAATGCATCTTCTTGTTCAGGCGTAAAAATCTACAACGTATGAGAAAAAATTAGTAACAAAAAAACAAATGATTTAATTGGTCTATCCTACCAATTGGTGCGTGCCGTATGTAGGCAAACTTTGGACAAAAATTTTCAATTGATCATCTGTCATTTGGGCGATATTTTTTCCAGTTGCGTCAAATTGCTGAACATAGCGTCTTAAGGTCGTTCTTGGAATTCCGCACGATGTTGCAACCGTAAGCAATGGTTGATTGGCGATTTTGAGTGGGATCCTTATTTGATAGCCCTCTGTCAGATTTCCGTTTGTAACTGCTATACATTTTCGGTCACTAAATATATTAAAAGCACGATAAAATACGATAAATTCACTTTAAAATGCTATTGGGTGGCTTAAAACACGATATTCGAACATAAAAATTGTATCTCAGTATCAAAACATAGTAAACGTATGGGTGTCCATCTTAGCCAAGAGACGCCATTTTTTGCATGACGACACAAAAAATTTCGATGATGAAATAACATCAAAATGCATGTTGTACGATGAAATTAGACTTAAAAACGAAACATTTAATATATTTACCATCCAAAATTGCCGAAAAAAAATTCACTTTGTGATCGTAAGAAAAATGCTGTGGAAAAAGTTTTTTACGAAAAATTTCACTCGAAATTTTTTTCACAAACACAGAGCACGTCTTTTCACTTCGGAACCACAGCAAAAACTAGTTCATTATGAATCATTAGCATGACGCTGATCAATTTGACATTTAAACGTCATCTGTCACAAATTTGACTAGGTGTCCATCTTAGCCAACTGTCCATCTTAGCCAATGTTCCCTTACACAGACACTGTTTGCGTTGTGTATGTATGCTCAATGAACGAACCGGGTAGAAGCGAATGAGTGTAGGGTGCACAAGCACATTCTCTTGCTTGTGTTTTCTCCGTTGTTGTGTCTTCGTTTGTGCGTTCGTTGGGTAACTCAGAAGCTTCTGCGTATTTATGTCATTCTTATGTTGAAGAACTTCAAGAGTTCGTCTGGAATTGTTGATTTTGACATAAGACGATCAGCTTCCAAAAGTTTGGGACTTATCCTTTATTATTTTCATAAATATTTGTGGATTGTGCAATTGCATTGCTCTAGCTCAATTTGAACTTCGAGTAGAAATTATGCACGAGGACCAACTGTAAGAAAGAGATGCATTCAAAGGCCAACGCTTGTCTGGGCATCGACATTTTCGCTCATCAATTGATAAGTCCCAAACATTCAGATCATTTAAATGACAGGTAATTACCTGTGATGTCTAGACTAGAATGAAATCAATCCAAATGTGTACATAATTAATTAATCAATGTTTGATTTCAAGTTACTTTCAATATAAATTCCATTTCCACATAGTCATTAATGTAAAACCAGCCCAAAGCATTTTGGTTCGGTAATAATTCGCTTGAACTATGAAAATAAAGCTATAAGGGGTAAAACGTTGAAACATTGAAATTCGATTCGAATAAATGATTTTCAACAATTCAAAGCTCACATTAATTCCATATCCCTTTTTCTCGATTAAGTCAAAAGTAAATTTACTGCTCTCTTGGTATTTATAGTAAGTTAATGGCAATTGAACCCAATCCAAATCACTGAAAGGCGAAAAATAAATGAACTTTGTCGCTTCGAGAGAGAGAGTTTCCATTCATATTTACGAAAAATTAATCGAGTTGACTGTAAAACAGACGCCTTCGCGATAAACTATCTGCCGCTTGAATAAATCACTACAGTTGTTGAAACGGTTACCGTTGAACTGAATGTAACAATGTTGCAATGAAATATAGTGGTATGGACAGAGTAAATGAAAGACTGTGTTGGTAGGTTGACTTCATAAGTAAGAATGAGTGTTTATTCAGCATATGGTAACTCGTAACCTACGTATGTTGTTTATG
>NW_022596926.1:0-1679 GCF_009176505.1 Sitodiplosis mosellana | reverse complement strand
AATTGATTGAAGCCGTAGAAACATTTGGCTGTTCTACAGTCATTTGTTAATCATCATTCTCAACGCTCAACCGAATCATTCCGGGACGAATCAGCATGGCATGTGATCGAATGAAAAACCTGACTTTTTTGGCATTCGAAAAGGAACGCTTGAAAAATATTGATAACATGGAAATTTTGAAGGAATTCGATGCGAAAAAAAATCGACGCGTCCGTTTATTTTAATGTGCAATAATATGTGATTCAAAAAGGCCACAATGCTGGTTTTTAACTACAACATTTCATGTTTCATTTTCTTTGGCTCAATACACACCACTTTGTGTTTGTTTAGGGTTAGTTGGTTTTGTTGAGAAAAAAAAATTCGGGTACAAAACAACTGATATCAAATAAAAAAAACTTCTTTCGAAGTAATTCCTCGTGACGAAAGCGTACACAAAACAGCTGATATCAATTTTAAAAAATCATTTCGGAGCGATTTAGATTTGTTTTTTTTTGCATTCTTCCAACTAATTTCAGAATCGCACCGTAATGATTTCTTAAAATTGATATCAGCTGTTTTGTGTTCGCTTTCGTCACGAGGAATTACTTCGAAAGAAGTTTTTTTATTTGATCAATCATATTTCAGACTATTCTTTAGATTAAACTTAAGTTGACGCAAATCTGTTTATATTTATTTACTAAATATGAAAGCACCTCAAAACGGCTTATGTCGGTCAATTTGACCAATTGTTCTAATAGAAACACTATGGCAAGAAATACTCAGATATCTTCAAGCTGGAATAACTGGTGATTCTTCAAAAGCGAATGATAGCAATTTATTCAAGTAGCCAAACTTGTTATTTGTTTAACTTTTAGAATCTAGTTTATGTAAACATGACTTGATTCAGTATTTCACATGTGTTCACATATTTGTTTCGATCGAAAACTATATTTTCGTAAGATTTCCCGCGTCGCCAAGGTAAAGATTTTGATATAAAAGACCGTCGTCAAAAAGGTTTTATCATTCGACTTTCACTATCTAAGGCAGCATTGAAAAATATTCAAAATGCTGTCAAAAGTATTACTTTTACTGTTCGCAACTTCGTTCGTGGTGAGTAAAAATTAAAAAATTCAGAAAATTTGAGAAAAAATCACTCATTAACATTGATTTCAAACTGATATGTTATTCATCTTCATTCGAATAGCTCACAGTTTGTGAGCCCATTGCTGACCCAGACCCTGAGCCGGAGCCTGAACCAGCAGCTTTGGCTGAAGCTGAACCTGAAGCCAAGGCCGAACCCATAGCCTTGCCCATATCAAGCAGCCTTCAAAAGAACAAACGTATAAAAGTTTCTGTTTCGAGAAGCGGAAGCTCATCGTCATCTTCGAGATGCAAATCATGTAAAAAGTCGAAGAAGTGTAGGTCAACGAATTGCAAAAGCAGAAGGAAGAGCCAGAGCAAGAATCGTTGGAGCAAGAAACGCAATAGCAAGAAGCGAAGATATCGAAGACGCCGAGGATGCAAGGGCAAATACTGTTTCGTAAGTCAATCGATTCAGATCTAAAGAAAACCAGTCCATATGACTATGTGTATGAGAAAATCAAGTGTAATGGTCAATTTCCCTGTCTTTAGGTTATCCCAATTGGTGGCGGCGGCAATAATGGCGGCGGCGGTGGCAATAATGGCGCCGGCGGCGGCAA
>NW_022596925.1:0-8129 GCF_009176505.1 Sitodiplosis mosellana | reverse complement strand
AACGTACAAATAAAAACGAAAGTTTATTTCTTTGATTTTTTTCGATTATTTCGCTAACGTTCGTAATACGGTTCGAGAGACAGACGGAAAAAAAAGAAAGAAACAAAGTAAGAATGTAATGTATGTCGCTGCGTCGATGACTCGGTTTTGTCGATGAGTTTACAACTTTGCCGTAGCGCCATCTGTGGAGAACTTTTGTTTTTGACAGCTCGTTGTAAACTCATCGACAAAACTGAGTCATCGACGCAGCGACATACATTTGTTTCTTTCTTTCTTTTCCGTCTGCCTCTCCGTACGGTTGCGCCATTACGGTATTACGAACGAAGCGAATAAATCGAAAAAAATCAAGTGAATCGTGAAATCATTTATCTTCTTTTACTTGAAAGAGAAAATGAATAATTCAGACGAAGAATTTGCAGTGGAAAAAGTGGTAAATAAACGTGTCAAAAATGGAAAGGTATGTGCAAATTTATGTGAAAGTTGTGAAAATCACGTTTCGGTAATTTTTTTTCATTCATTGTTTTTTTTCTTACGGTTTTTAGACCGAATATCGCCTGAAATGGTCCGGATACCCGTGGTCACAAAATTCTTGGGTTCCAGTTGAAATGATGGAATGTCCCGACTTGGTGCGCAATTTTGAATTTCCACGCTTCAATGCAATCATCGGTAAGTGTGATTTACCATCGAACTAGCACGTGTTTTAATTAAGTGGGCCTTACCAAACTTACTTTATTGAAACAAACGAAAAAAAAAGAAACAATATCGGTTATGAAAACATATTCTTAATCATTTTGCGCAAGTGTTGATTGGATTTGAATTTCTTTATTTTTCAGGTGCAAAAACCACTACGGATGGCATTGAATATGCCGTGAAATTAAATGGCCAAAATGCTTCGTTCGAATTAATGGGTACACGCCACGTTTTGGAAATGTGGCCGATGGCTTTAGTTGACTATTTGGAAAAAAAATGGTTTTCGAAATGCCGATTGATTCACAATGCGTGGCAATTGAATTGGCCCAAAATGTTGATGGTCTGCCCGACCAAATTATCGGTATTTATAATTTTTCTCGTTTTATTTTGTTTATTGTAAACTTGTTGAAATTTAATCCAAACATAAATTTGCAACTAACGTTCCGTTTTGTTTTTTTCAGGTTGCACTGATCATGGTGACTCGGTTTCGTATTTATGCGAATGGACAACTCAAAATGCACTGAAGTTAGTGGAGTCCGTCGACGCAAAGGCACATTTCCCACATTTGGTAGTTGCCTACCTTGAAGGAAACCTGGTTTGTGGACCATTCGAATATGAACTGATGAATTCGTCATTGGTGATGACACGAAAACTGAAACGTTCCATTGAACTTGAAAATGTTTCGATCGATGTGAAAATGAAGATTGTGCGCAACCTCAGCCTCGAAAAGATATTGCTGACAAAAACGTATCAACGGCGTATCATTCAACGTCGGCTCACTAGCATCACAAATCCGCCTACCGTTGCTGATCCCATTCCTGCTCGTGTCGTGCAACGCCGTTATACAACCAATAATTCCGTTCAACAACGTGGTGTCACATTGAAAAATATCACGTCAGTTCCGTTTGGCGCCCGAGGTCGCAAAAGAGGAACAAACACAATTTTGTTCATCGGCATGAAACCGAATCCAGATGGACATCAAAGCAAAGCCACAAATTCTTCCGGTGTTATTGGTTCAGCTAGTGTTCGTCCCAGTCCTGCCGATGGTGTCGCTGCCGCCTTACCGTCAACTAGCAACGCAATCTTTGCCTCCGCGTTGACATCAACTCCATTGCCAACATCTGGTGTTCGTGATACCCAAGCATCGGCATTCAATTTTTCTGACGATTCAATCACGATCGACCAGGAATCCCTCGATATGTCGATCGGCCATTTGCATTACTCTGATAGTGAGTAATTGCATATAAATCACCCAGACACAAGCATCGACATTCAATTTTTCTGAAGATTCAATCACGATCGACCAGGAATCTCTCGTTATGTCGATCAGCCATTTGCATTACTCTGATAGTGAGTAATTGCATATTAATCACCCAGACAATATCAGTACATTTATCCATATTTATCCTTCATTTTTCTGATTAAATTAAAAAGTTTATAAAAAAAATTTATAACGATTCATCATCAAAATTGATGATTAAATTTAAACATTAACCTTAAGTTTGATATGTCCAAACAAAACAAAAACAAACAAACGAATTTCATTTGAAATAAAATTTATTGAAATTTTTTTTGACATGTTCTAATTATTATTATGTTTGATGGCTGCTTCAAAAGAGAAAAAAAAACATGGCATAGAAGTTCTATGATAGAACACGTTCCCTTTTATTATTCAATTGCTTGTACTAGCAAAACACAAAATATTTGGGCCATTCACGTGGGATCATGAATCATTGAAGTGTAATTTCATTGATGCGCACTTGCGCATCTTGATTCACCATAAAAAAGTGCACCGTACTAAACCTTAGCTGAAAACGTAGACTGCATGTCATCGACGACTTCGGAACCCATCGATGTAATACCATATTCCATCCATTCGGCTTGCTGTAGCCGAACATCTGGAGTACCATAGCAAACTTAAACTTTGCTTGTATGACTTAAAATGTTCAAACACATTCACTTTCATTATTGCCTTATTGTCTTATTGAATTTCAAATCGTAATAGAATCCAGTGATTGAAATAAGATATTTTCAGAGTTACCGGTTATTTAAACAAATTCGATGTTTATTATTATTTTTATACAATTCATTGAGCCAAAAGAGCTGAGAAACAAATCGAATTTACAAATTAATTAACAAATTGTGGTTCACAAAATTCTATATGTTTGTTTTTCTTCTATCATTTTGTCCAACAAATGTTGATGATCCGAAGGCTTAAAATTCTGGTGGCCATTTTTAGCATGTGAAGTTTTTTTCACATATTGATATATATGGAAGCGCAACTGGTCGTAAGTATACGGCTGACAGCAAATCGGACAGTTCATGTCTCTGACTGGCTCAACCGCCAAACAACTTTGTCGTATATGAACATTAAAGTGTCCGCCATGTGATGTTGTGTAGCCACATGCTGTGCAAACTTTAAGGCCGCTTTTGGTTTTTTTGGATTTGGCACGCAGGATAGATGACGTCGGTAAACTGCCGTCTTTTGACTTCCGCTTTTTAGATCGACGCCCTATTCAATTGAAAATTTCGTTTACATTAATGATTTGTATATACTTAATCATTCATGTGAAAGAGAATGAAATTTACTATTTGTCAGAATAAAACTGTTTGGTTGAGGTTGACCAACTAATGGCAATTTGCTCGATTGTTCAGGTGTCACACTTGAGCTCGTTTGATTTGATTCCTGTATCGCTGACGCGATCGCCGAAATGGGCTCTGTTTCAAGTGAAGGTGTTGGTGTTTGCACCGATGCCGGATTGCTGGCCACTTTCGTTGGTTCAGCAGCTGCACTGGCAGCATCATTTGTTTGCTTGGGTCGCGCAGGTAGTGGCATTGGGGTTATATCGCTGTGCCCTACAATTTTGAAATTAAAGATTTTGTTAGATTCGAACACCTTTTATGCCTGAAAAAAAAAAGATAAAAAATATCGAAGAAAAGAAAGAAGCACATACCAAATACTAAGATCGATTCAAACGAAGATCGTGCCGAATGAATATCCGCTGCATGCTTTGGAAGTGGTGGATGCGATTTGGGCAATCGTTCTGAATCCCCGTCCATCAAACCGGCTCCATGAACACGACTCTGATGGTATTTCAAACCATTGGCGTGCTTATACTTTTTGCTACAGTCTAAAGAAGGAACAATCACATTAAATTTACATTCTAAATTGTACACAAAATTTGATCACATTACCTTGTTCAGAGTATTCAAAAAAAACAGGCGAGAATTTCTCTTTCTTTGGAATCTGCACATTTGAATCAGACTGCAAAGAAAGAAAAAAAAACGGTTTTACATTGCGATTCATTGAAAATGGAATCAATACGTGCTTGGGAAAGAATATACTCACTTTTGTGGCACTTCCACTATTACTGCCATTGCTGTCGCTTCCGTTGAACGATGGCGGTGGACTGTCGTCTTTTGACTTTCGCTTTTCAGCTCGACGCGCTGTTCAATTGAAAATTCCATTTCCATTAATGATTCGTGCATACTTAATCATTCATGTGAAAGACTTACCGTTTGTCGGAAGAAAATTGACTGGTGGAGAGGCTGTGATCGAACCATTGTTCGTTGAAATAATGCCTGCGTTTGACGCAGTTATGGTTGTCAGTGTGTTGATTGTATTTGTTGTGAAGCTGGTTGACGTTCGCGAAGATCGTGCTTTTGTGGATGGTTTGACCAAAACATTCTTCAAAACTATAATACCTTTGTCGCTGTTTGTCGCTAATGGGCCGGTATCCCTTTCGTCTTTTGATGCTACCTTCGATCCAAATATTGATGAATTCGTAAAAGACGACGACGATCCAAATCCCAATTTAAAACCAAAAAAACCTGCAGACTGGCTTGGTGCTGCCGATTCGGTTGCCGTTGGTTTGAATGTTGGTGTTTGAGAGCTGTTGCTTCCAAATATGCTTGATGTGGTCGACTTTATGGTTGATGTTGCGGTTGCCGTTGCTGTTGTACTGCTCGCATTTTCTGGCTTTGAGCCAAAACTAAATGTACTGCCGCCGTTTGGTGAACCAAATGAGAATTTCTGACTTGACGCCAAACTTCCAAATTGCTTCTTTGAGTTGTCTTTCGATGCGGTGTCTCCTTGCGGCATGTCATCGCATCCACATTTTTCAGTGTCATTGGAATTGCTGCTCAAACATAATGTACATTCCCACCACGAACTGTTTTGCTGCTCTACAATCGACTTAGAAACATCATAAGCTGCAACTGATGCGATAGCAGCTGGCTCAAGATTGGTTTCTATTTTACTGGTTGAAGGCAAGGTGGTTTCGTTTTCAAAGGAAAATTGAGCAGTAACTGGCTTCTTTTGTACCGGTTCTTCGGCTTTGTTTTCAGTTTTGCCATTGCTTGAAGTATTTGGATTAACAGCTCCGCAAATAACGCACTTTGAGAGTGCCTGCAAACAAAATGTGACGAGAATTTGCAATAAAAGTTAAAAAGGGAAATATACACGAATAGATAAAAAATATTTACCCGAAAATTTGATGTTTCACAATATTTGCATTCCCATTTGCTTTGTTTTTGTTTCACGGCAAGTGACTCGAATGTGTCGTAATCTTGAAGTTGCGTTGAAAACCATGACACTGGTTTACATGCACTGAATCCAGTGTCTGTGCTTGCACCGAACGACGGTTTCATTGCAAATGGACCCGTTGATTTGTTGGCATTTGATCCAAATGATTCAGTAGTTTCAATGCCACTGTCACTCGATACTCCTTTGATCGGTTTCAAAGCCTGTGGCTTAAATGTGAAATCAGCAATAGGACTGCTGGTGGGACGAGCATTGGATGATTTGGCGCGTGTTGTGACTGGCATGACGAATTGTATTCGAACTTTTTTTTATCTACTTTCACTTTATTATTTTATTTTAACAATTTAAATTATATTCATATTTATATAAACAGAGTTGAGTTAACAACAATTGGTTGTTATTTACAATTAAGCGCACATAATGACAGCCTTTAAACGTCATTATATTGAACGTCAACATTCTGAACGTCAATGTTACAGAAGTGAACGCTGCACGCGTTGACGTTCAATATTGAAGCTCTTGTGTTTCATACTATCCTCACCTAGAGGGCCAATATTGTTTCTGTGTTTTATTTAAAGCGTCCTTGACAATTCAGTTGAATTGCGAAACCCTACCAACGTGTTTGAAAAATTGCTCAGTTGAATTGAATTGCGAAACCCTTCAAAAATGTCAAATGTCAGAATTGGCGCGAGTCAGTCGGTGAATTGTTTGCTGCCAATAAACAAAATGCCACGAACAACGAGAAAAGAGTAAATAAAAAATCAGATATAATAATTGGTATATTTAGATTATTTAGATTTTTTTAATTGCAGTGAAGAGCTACAATTGTACGAATCATTTGAAGAGGATCCGTCGCTTGATTGTGTTTTGTGTAAGAAGCATTCAGACAATCCGATCGAATTTGGGAAAAAAGTCACTCTGAACGATGTGACGGTGTATCATTTTTGTTTGGTGAGGAACTTTTTTGTTTCGCATTGTATCTTTGGGATGAATAATTTTGATAATAACTTTAATTTTATATGCTTATTCTTCACAGTTGATGAGCTCCAATCTTAGGCTCCAATCTTAGGCAAACAGATGAATCGGGCGTTGAACATATTTTGGGGTACGCATTGACTGACATAAGAAAAGAGGTAAAGCGTGCATCAAAACTGGTAAATATCTTTTTGTTTGCATCCCAGTGAGCAATTCTGACTATAAATATATGCATAAACCATAGGCATATAATGTGTATACAAGTATGCTTAATACAGGCCTCACTAACATTGTATTATTATACAGAATTGTGCCTATTTCAGGCATATGGTCCACTTTAGTAATTTTATAATGTGATTAGTCCATTGACTATACATATCTCAGGTCTATTACCAGAGCCTGTCCGTGCGCTCTTTGCGCCCTGGTGCAAAATTGCCAGGGCGCTCTTTTCTTAGGATGAAATGAAATAGACCCAAAATTGTCTTAAAACAAGTAACGAAATACACTGTTTCGTGTATATATGAAAGGCACGAAAAAAAATCCAACGAAATTAGCAAGATATCTATTTGCCTTATGTAATACTGAAAATTTGCATTTTAGATTCATTGAAAACATTATACATTACTGCGAGCACCGAAGGCGCACGAGCCTAAATTTGTTTGTCATTTCAAAAATATAGCGCTTGAATACACATGTTTACTGAGAATTACATGGAAAAAGGTGCTCAAAATAATTGAATATATTTTGTAGTCGGTTGAATAAATCAGAGATGGTTCGTCGTATACCGCGCGTACATGGGAATGTGTATCGGCATATACTCTAACGCATACACTTGCATTGCGTGTACGTCTTTGAACCATGAATGCGTTAAGTTCTTCACGCACACAGCTATACATACACATAAACGCTAACGCTTCAGTGCCAGCGGACGCGTTGCTTAACGCAAAGGTTTTCAATGAATATATACCGTTCTGTACCGAGTACAGTAAATACAACGAATTGATATACATATACTCCATCTCTGGAATAAATACTGAAATCTTATTGTTAAATATTTTTAAATTGGAAAAAGGCGCTTTAAATACAAGTGGCCTTTCAATATATGTAAGCTGATTAAATACTTTTGATGCTTTCGGCGCTCTCGACGCCTGAATTTTTCTACGTATTTTTGGAAAATTTAAGCAATTTAAGCAAACTCAAGCGCTCCAATTTTTCTGCCATCTTGCACAAATTTCAGCACTCGCGCGCCTTCGGCGCCCCAGCGCCGTGGTGCACCGCACCACTTGCGCCCTATCTGGGACAGGCCCTGTCTATTACAGACATACAAATAATGGGCCTGGTCAGGCCTGCGCTGCCATATAAACTACATAGAAAGTGCGTTACAAAATCACCATCCTAACAGGCCTAAATCAAGACATTTTTGCTCATTGGGATTGTATTAGATCATTTTTAGTCTAATTTCAATTGTTTACTCTCTTAGACATGCGCATTTTGCAAAGAAAGCGGGGCTAGCATTGGTTGCTGGATACGACAGTGTCGAAAATCGTTCCATTTGCCGTGTGCGAAACAGTTTGATTGTGCCGTTGAGTTTACTGATGATTACCGATCGTATTGTGATGCCCATTTCAACACAAACACCTTGAACACTGAAGAGACACATGATGACAATGAACTTTGTGCGATTTGTGAGTTACCAATGGATGAATACAACCCAATGAAATCATTGCAGCTCGTTTGTTGTGTCAATAAAAGCTGGTATCACAAAGAATGTTTGAAAGAAATGGCATTTTCGATGATTGACGATTTTGTATGCCCCAACTGCAATGACAAAGACGAATTTCAACACAACATGCTGACGAATGGCATTTACATTCCTGACAAAAATTACTTGCCGAAACCATCGAAAGAAATTGAACCAAAC
>NW_022596924.1:0-1740 GCF_009176505.1 Sitodiplosis mosellana | reverse complement strand
GGCTTGATGGTATCCGAGGTGAGTCGACAATTTCAGTCGATTTTTTTTTAATATTTCATGTTTGATACTTCTCGTGGACAATTTGTGATAAATTTCTCTGAAATAATTTAAAAAATGAAAAGTGTCTTTTTTTCAAGTTCTTAAATTGAAAAAATTCTTCTATTCCAAAAAAATGTCCACCGGAAACTTTTATTCTATTAAAAACAGTTGAAAACTGTTATTAATACATAATGTATTAATCTCATCCGTTGTTCCCATTCCAAATGTATCACTTTGATTCTATTTCCACAGTTCTTAATCGGGGATGCGAGCGGAGCACCACCCAGGAGGAACGGTAAGATTGAAGTTTCATTTATTTATCCAGTTTAACTCTTAAATTCCATATACAAAGCCCCTTGTAACGAAGACATGGGAACCTCATTTATGCTAAACTTTTCACACATATTTTAGTAAACGAAAAAGACATCAGTGGAGAGACAGCTCTGCATAGAGCTGCTTTTGCTGGTAATTTTGGACATTTTTTATAAAAAAGAATGTTTTGTCAATCCGTTTCATTGATCTATGAATATTTTTCATATTCTTTCAGGCAAAGTGAATAAAGCTCAAAAACTCATCGCTGAAGGAGCCGACCCTAATATTGGAAATAATTTTAATGAGACAGCTCTGCATTATGCTGCTAAGAAAGGTAACGTTGAATACTTATTGTTATTGAATAAAAGATTGAGCTGATTTTATCCCATCGATCGGTGTTATTGTTCAGGTCACAAGAGTGTCGCCGAACTTCTGATCCGCGAAGGAGCCAATCTTGAGAGTAAAACTAATGTGAAAAGGACACCTCTTCATTATGCTGCTTCCTATGGTAATTTTGAATACTTTTTTCGAGTACTATGCGCATTAGTATTGCTTAGCAGCAAGCATTGAATATGCTTCGGCCAATGGACAAGCATATCGCGATGCAACTGCCGCGCACACAACTATCGTGCAAACAAACATCGCATATACAGCCATCGCAACCAACTCAAACACAAAACCGACTAGCATATATACACGGGTGTCAGAGTTGTGTGTGATGTCTACTACACTTCGTCAGTGCAGCCTTGACTTTTTTTCACTAAATGGGAAATTGGTTAAATTTTTTCATTGATCCGTATTATTTTAGGTCACGGAGGTGTCACTGATGTGCTTCTTAAGAATGGAGCTAACGCTAATATTGGAGATAGTTTGAATTTCACAGCTCTTCATATAGCTGCTGAAAATGGTAATGTTGAATACATGAGGCTGTGAGAATGAAAATGAAAAGGAATGAACATTCTGAAGCGCATCAAGAAAAAAAATTCGCAAAAGTGAATCATGAGTTCTGGATACGGTAAAGTGAACCATGAACCTCCTATGCTGCCCATGTAAATTCATGTTTCACTTTTGCGTATTCAGAACTCATGATTCACTTTTACGAATTTTTTTTCTTGATGCGTTTCAGAATGTTTATTCCTGCATTGCCATTTTCATTTTCACAGCCTCACATGTTTTCATTAAATAAAAGATTGATTCGATCTTTTCCATCGATTTGAATTATTTTTCAGGTCACAAAAATGTCGCCGAGGTTCTCCTCAACAAAGGCGCCAATATGGATGTCGTGACTAATTTTAATGATACACCTCTTCATTATGCTGCTATAAATGGTAATGTTGAATATTTATTTTCACAAAATAAGGAATCGGTTTGATCTTTTTCATCGATCTA
>NW_022596923.1:0-2955 GCF_009176505.1 Sitodiplosis mosellana | reverse complement strand
GACACCACTGTTGCTGTTTGTTTTGCTTCTCCGATGTTTTTATTTCTCTGTCTCTTCCTCGTTGATGTTAATTTACTCATTTGCTACGTCCATCATTTGCTCAACTGGTTTACATTTATAATAAGTCGATATTTTATTACACTGCCCACTCAGAAATCTTAAGTTTAGTTTGTTTTTGCAGTAGAACTTGAGCTTAATGAACAATTAAGATTTCTGGACGCAAGTTTGTATGAAATTGATTGTGATTTCATTTTTCAACAATTGATTAATTTATTTGGCACGATTAAGATTTGTGGGACTTAAGTTTTCGAACATTCACTGTATGCAATTTATAAACTCTTTAGAGAACTTATTTGCTTTTCAACTTTGATTTCTAGCCGACATTTTCAAAGAGAGAGGGTGAGAGAGTTTGTTATTAATTCATCCAAAAAAGTAACATACCCAATTATTCCTTTTTGCACGTTTGAAACTCATTCAAAGCTAAAATTCGTTTCTTAGTGGAAATATTCACCGAAAAAAATGAATTATCTGATTGAGTTCGAGAAAAAATGAGAAGAAAACCAATCATAAAAAGATAGTTTTTTTTTTACTGTATCCTCATACTTTAAATCGCACGATTCGATCTATGCTTTGATTCAAGCCATTGTAACGCAAATTAATGACATATTTTTGAAAGGCTGGTAGCTGGGCATATACCAATTGTTCCGAGTACATATCTAGGGGTTAGACACCAATTTCTAGTATAGCTAGTTTGTTCAAATCGGTTCAAATATGCGTTTAGTTTCTTCTAGTTTTTCTAGTATACAAGCAGAAACGCAAATATTCTGCTAGTATTTCTAGTATCGTACCATTGCTTCTTCCATAATTACAGTATTGCCAATGCATTTCTTATGGAAGGATTAACGGTACTTTTTGTAAACAAAACATTTGAACTCCATAAGCAAAGCATTGGCAGTATATTTTAAATGGAAGAATTTGTCCATATAAAAACCACTGGCAATGCTTTTCTTATGGAAGAGGCATCACTCAATTTTTTCACAAATATTCTTCTTGCAACTTCTAGTATGTTCAATTTTTGCTAGTTTTCTTCTAGTGTTATTTCGTGTCTACCCCCTAGGTACATATCATCAATCAAAACGAATGAAGATGCACTTTGAATACTTTGAAATAATCCAAATAGAGCACTCTGGAGTAGGGTGGGTAGATTCTGAAAAACATGACCGATCTATCCGATACATGCTGCTATCGATAGAGGGCCTCAATACGAACAACTTTTGTTCAGAGACCTAAGGTCGAAAAGGCAAACTGGGATGGCCCCTGCTGATTTTCTGCGAAGAGTTTTTTTTCCTTGAAAATGATTTTTGTTTCGTTCTTTTATGGTGTAATTCAACCAGTATAGATGATAGCATCTCACTGTCTTCAGAAAACAGAAAAGTTATAGCTAGGAATCCTTTAAACAAATTTAGCACAAAATACTGCTTAAAAAATCTCACCTGGTTGGCGTTTCGCCTCAAAATGACGAAAAAAATCGATTTTTCAATTTTTCAAACTTAAATAGCTTAGTATTCGATTTTTGTGGCCAGATTATTCTAGCCAATGCACAACTCAATAAATCTTCTAAACATAATTACTCAAACAAGGAACATCATTGAACAGGAATTCATAAACCTTAACACGGTCGGACAATCGAATGACCAATATATTTGTTGTCACACACCATTCGGCACGGTCGCAGTGAATGAATCGAGTAGAGTAACAGGCGCACAGTACACTCAGAATTGCGCATGCGCGCCTGATGAAACACGCATCTCTTGTCCACTTCATTCATAACCGCGCGCCTTTTGAGTGTACAACAACAAATACATTAGATGTCCGAGCGTGTTAAGGTTTATGAATATCTGTTCAATGCGGTCGGAATAAATTTAATTATTTACACTATTTTAGCCAACATACTTTCTTTTTTGACAATATAAATGTATGAGAACATGCTTCTCTTTATTACAACAACATGCATTCTTCTTACAAAATTTACTTGACCATAAACATGCATTCTTTTTTCGCTTACGCTACCATTCAAAATACATACATTCTTTTAACCATTTTTAGTTGTCATCAAACATACTTCTCTTTATTGCTACGAAGTTGGACAAACTTGCATTCTTTTACGTCTTACCAATAGATATCATCTTACGAATTATGTTTGAATTTATCTTAATACATAAACACAAAATAACTTGATAACATATTATTAGGATCCAAAAATCTTAATAGCGCATGTTTTCGTGCACCTAATCAAAGACAAAACGAGCTCTGCGTTTGTTATTGTTCCATAACAAACTATGTTTTTTGCGCACTACATGAAATGTGTTTGACGAAGTAAGTTTGGAGCAATGTAATATTGAGATTCGTCCATTTATTTTGTGCCCTTACATGTGTTCAATGAATAAATAAATGTCATATTCTTTATGACATTCCATTTATCATTTTATATTTGCAATGAAACCTTCGGATATATGTTCATTGTTGGCCTTTGCCATTGATTCAATAATTTTAGAAATATTCACATGACAACGCAATTTGCTAGGCAATTTGCGTTACGCAAACAATATGTCTATTAAAAACGTTGATTTATTCAATTCTATTGATACAATCAACAATGTCGTCCGACATAAATTGGTCACCTTTGTGTTTTCCGAACAACTGACATGCTGACAAAAGCATTCTATAGGTAGTATTTTAAGTTAACTTAAAAATACATAGTCATTGCGGTGCACATTCACAATTAACATTCCCGCATCCGAAGCTTACATTTTGAAGGGATAACGCGTGCGATGTAAGGAAGAGATAGTCCGAGTATGTACTTCATGCATTCCAATGCCGAAATTGGTCGCTGTCAATATTTCTACAAATGTAAGTGTACACATTTCCAAAGAAACATTCACGGCTACTAATTTT
>NW_022596922.1:0-5908 GCF_009176505.1 Sitodiplosis mosellana | reverse complement strand
GTTCTCTCACCGAAAAGTCACCGAAATTGTATGCACGATTCGGTACACGACTCAAAAATGGTTAAAGGCGAGTATGTTCATTTTTGGCGGGTCCTCGCGGTTTTCCACGGTTTCCGCGGAACTGATAAGAGATAACAACTTGGTGTCTTCGGAAAAGTTGTAGCACTCGAGGTCTTCTATAACATTGCTGAAGTCAGTTATCTCTTATCTCTTATTAGCTCCGCGAAAAGCGCGAAAAATGATAAGAAAAAAAAAGTTCTATATAAAATTTGCTTTTTTATGTGCACGATTTGCGCGCAACTGATAAGAGATAAGAGATAGATGTCTTCAGCAATGTTAAAGAAAACCTCAAATACTACAACTTTGCCGAAGACACCATGTTGTTATCTTTTATCAGTTTCGCGGAAACCGTGAAAAACCGCGGAGGCTAGACGGGATGCCAACATACTTCCTTTTAACGCAGATAGAATCAACAGAAATCATACTCTCCTCTTTCAAAATATATTAGAATTTTTTCACATACTCTCCTCTCAATCTAGTCAATAGATATGCAATATATGCATTTTATATGAAATATACGCAATATCCACAAAATATCTAAAACAATAAATAAATGTGTATATCGCGAATATTTTGCGGATATTGCGTATATTTCATATAAAATGCATATAGTGCATATAAAGTTATAGCGATTTATACTGTAAGGAATGAGAGTTTGCGATTACCGCACAAAGAGAAACACGACTGTTTAGTTTGAATAGATGCTTGTGATTGTTTAATGAATATAATGTTCGATATAGTTTGACAATGGTTTGGCACAGGAGTGCGTTCACTTGTTCATTTCTCAACACTCCCACTTTTTAATATGAATCTTACTTAGTTCAATTAAAACAATATTATTCAATGAAAAGAAATGCAAAAGAAACAGGTTCAGAAAACCGAAAAAATGAATTTACTTTAATTTAACAATATTCAATTTTTCTCTCAAAATCTCAAAACGAACTTTAGGCAGGGCCTTCGTGAAAATATCGGCCAACTGGTTTTCCGAACTTATTGACTTTACTTTTAATTTATTCTTTTCGTATTTATGTCTAATGTAATGGTAGCGAAGGTCGATGTGCTTTGTTCGTTTGTGGTACACGGGGTTTTTCACCAGTTTTACCGCGCTCTGATTGTCAACGAACAAATCCGGGGTCGTATCTTGAAAACGATCATCCAATGCCCGAAGCAACCTTCTCAACCAGATAATTTCTCTTGATGCTTCTGATGCGGCGATGTATTCCGCTTCTGCGGTTGATTGTGCCACACACTTTTGCAACTCAGAATTCCAGCTTATTATTGAGCTTCCCAGCATGAAACATTGTCCTGTTGTTGACCTTCTGTCAGCTATGTTCATGCCAAAGTCTGAGTCACTGTAAGCAGAAAAACTAAAATTTTCATTAGACTTTGTAAAAAGTATACCATAATCGATGATCCTCTTGATGTATTTCATGATTCGCTTCACTGCGGTGACATGTTCTTCTGATGGATTTTCCAGGAAGCGACTGACCAACGAAACAGCATATGCGATGTCTGGTCTGGTTCCCAAAACCAAATAGATGAGACATCCAACTGCCTCACGATACGGAAAGCCAATTGCTTTATTGCTTTCACTCGCAACGTCTAAATGCTGCGAACTGTTGACTGGTGTTGACACGCTGTTTGCTTCTCCAAGTCCAAATCGATGTATTATTCGTTGTGCATAGGCTTTTTGATTCAAATGAATCGCACCATCCAAGCGACGATCAATTTCAAAACCCAAATAGAAATTGGCTTCCGATGCTTTTATCTCAAAATGTGCACAAAGGTAATCGATAACAGGTTTAATGCACGCTTCACTCGTTGAAGTAATCAGCCCGTCATCAACGTAAATTGCCAAAATTGTTACGTTATTTCCATCCCTCCGAACGAAAACGCATGAATCAACTTTACAAATTTCAAAATTGAACTTTTTTATGAAATTTGTAAACTTTTCGTTCCAGCAACGTGAAGCTTGTTTGAGTCCGTATAAACTCTTCTTCAGCTTACACACTCTACCGCTCTTATCGTCGTATCCCAACGGCTGTTTCATGTATATATTCTCTTTTAGGTCGCCGTATAAAAATGCCGTTTTGACGTCAAATTGCATAATTTTCATATTGCGATTTGCTGCGATAGCCAAAATTACACGCACTGAAGAAAACCTCACAACTGGACTAAATGTTTCTGTGTAATTTATTCCATAACTTTGTGTAAAGCCACGTACGACGAGTCTTGCCTTGTACCGATCAACCAAACCGTCACGATTGTATTTCACTTTATAAATCCACCGATTATCAATTATTTTCTCTTTTTCGGGTGGATCGACGAGTTCCCATGTTTCATTTTTCATGAGAGAATCATATTCTTCGTTCATGGCACAATTCCATTTTTCACTCTCATTCGAATTAATCGCTTCGTGATAAAAATTCGGTTCACTCGTTGTAGCTAAAAACAGTCTTCCCGACCGCAACCGATTCATAAAAGTATTTCGCAACGTTACGTCACACCATTTGTTATTGTTCTCACTCTGTGTTTCTGTGCTCTCTTCATCAGAGTCATATTCTGGCTCACTTTCGCTACTTATTGCGATCACACTTTCATCTTGATTTTGCGCATTCAAATTGTCCTGCACCGCGACATTTTCCGGCGAATCACTACGAATTGTCTCACTTGAATGTCCATCAATTTGTTCGTTCTCAACCAAAACATCCGACTGGTCAACCGATTGATTTGATTCTTCTTCGAAATCCATTTGAACGCGACTAATTTCATTTTGTTTATTGTCTTTTGCAAAAATCACATCACGAACGACTTCTATCGAACGTTTTGTTGGATTATACACACGATAACCTTTTGTATTTTCTCCGTAACCAACAAAAATGCACTTATTTGCTTTTTTATCCCATTTTCGTCGTTTTTCTTTCGGAATGTGTGTGTAAACAACTGATCCAAACACTTGCAAATTGTCGACGTTCACCGGTTTTTCAAACCATAACTCAAATGGCGTTTTGCCTTTGACAGTACTTGTGCCGGTTCTATTCAACACATACACAGCAGCGTTGACAGCCTCTGCCCAGAGACTCAAATTCAGATTGTGTGAATGTATCATCGTGCGCGCTGCTTCAACGATGGTTCTATTCTCTCTCTCACTCGAACCATTTTGTTCCGGTGTATATGGCACAGTAAATTGGTTTTGAATTCCCTCACTCTCGAGATAATCGTTCATTTCGGTGTTTTTGTACTCAGTGCCGTTGTCGCAACGTATTATTTTTACTTTGTGTTCCGTTTGTGTTTGTAACAATTTAACAAACGATATGATTTTTCGTGGTACCTCTGATTTGTTTTTGATGAAATAAACAAACCGATAATGTGAATAATCGTCTTCTATCAACACAAAATAACGCGAACCACCAAGCGATGTTGATTGCATCGGCCCGCATACGTCAGTGTGCAACAACTCACCACACTTACTGCTCACGCTTTGACTGTGTGGAAATGGCAATCGATGATGCTTGCCTATGACGCATGACTCGCACTGAAACTCTTTCTCATCGATGTATTTGATGTTATTCGTAGTTAGAAAACGCTTAACTTGCGCTATATTCTGATGAGCCAAACGCTCATGCCATACACGTAGATCCTGCTTTACTGCTACATTTGCATGTTGTTGTGTGTGTGCGGCTCGAATGAGCATTTTGTACAGTCCTGTTTGCCGTACTCCCACTGCAATGATACGGTCGCCTCGCTTGTACACGCAGCGCTTACTGTCTGCCTCCATCGTACACCCTTTGTCAAGGCATTTACCTTGCGAAAACAAATTCACAAGTAAACTCGGCACATACCATGCGTTTTCCAAATGCTTCTCCATCCATTTCTGTCCGTCGTACACCAACACATCAATATTTCCTTTGCTAACCGCTTCAATTATGTCGCCGTTACCAACACGCACTGGATGCGGCACATCCAACTCGACATAATTTCTAAACCACTCGCGTCGGCCAGACATATGTTCCGTAGCCCCCGAATCTGAATACCATGCATCTCTTTCATCAGCATGAAACGAAGTATCACAACACAATGCTTCTGTCTGGCTATCTCTTTCGTTTGCTTTTGGCGGCTCTTTGCAGTCTCGACGCCAGTGCGAATTTGAACCGCACCTATAACAACTACCGCGTCTACGTGACTTATCATCTTTTTTATATTTCGTTGTGTCTTTCCGAAAATTCGACCATTTTGCCAAAAATGCAACATCATTTGCTTCGCCGTTCTCACTTGCCAAATTCAACCGAGATTCTTCAGCCATTAACCTCGCACAAAACTCATTTAATGTCTTTTTGCTTTCTTCAGTTGCTCGCCAAGCACTATGAAAATGATTTAGCGACGGTGGCAACGACGTTAACACGCGCGATATCAGCATTTTATCCGTTATTTTCTCATCTTGGTCACTTAGCTGTTGAACTACTTCTTGAATTCGTGAAATAAACGTTGCTATATTTTCATTCGGCTCTTTTTTCATTATGTAGAATTTTTCTTGCAAATTATGAACGTTCGTTTCCGATTTTTGCACATACACACTCAACAACTTTGACCACATTTCAGCCGATGTTTTGCAATTAACGATGTGCAACAAAACGTCTTTTTCCACTGTCGAAGATATTGCTCGCTGTGCCTTGATATCTTTTTTATCAAACTCTTTCTGTTTGGTTTCTCTATCACTGGCATCATTGTCGGGTGGTTTTGCTGCTCCAGTCACATACTCGTAGACTTCATGGAATTTCAATAAAATCGTGATTTGAAATTTCCACAGCACCCAATCTTTCTCATCTTTCAAACGAAATATTTTATCCAAGTCACTACTGCTCATTTTGAATCACAGAGCATTCGCATCACCGCTCAACTCAAACAACAACATAAAAACTACCAGTCGATTTTACCGTAACAACGCCGTCGGCTTTACTGCGCACATACAATTCTGTCCGGACTAACTTGCGCTCAAAAACCACGAACCGAATTTTTTTCTTTCGAATAATGTTTTTTAGTCTCAAAGAAATTAATTGCATTCAATGCTGTCCTTAAAACGTATCCGAAAAAACTGTCTTTTTCGCGCTTTAAACAATTTCTTTCTAAATGTTCTTTCGATCAAAAATTTCACACTTGCTTGTTACTCTATCTCTAACTCTTTCTCTCTAACGCTCTGGGCCCATAACCTATAGCCATTTATACTGTAAGGAATGAGAGTTTGCGATTACCGCACAAAGAGAAACACGACTGTTTAGTTTGAATAGATGCTTGTGACTGTTTAATGAATATAATGTTCGATATAGTTTGACAATGGTTTGGCACAGGAGTGCGTTCACTTGTTCATTTCTCAACAAAAGTGTATATATTACGGTTATTTTGGATATCGAAGCATGTGAAACGTCATTTTCTTATTAATATACGTGAAATATCCGCGATATTCACAGTTATACGCATTTATACGCAAAAAGTAAAAATATATGACGTTATATGTAAAATAACCGCAATATATGCAACTTATACGTGATATATAATTCCATACTCTGAAGTTCCGAGCCCCTAGGTAAATATATTCCAATCATTGTCAAACCGAATGAATCATATAAATTCCATTTGGAATCGTTGAATTGAATCAGCAAACATCATTTAGGCGACGATAGAAGCAATTCGATTACGAATTCCCACGAAATCTTCAAATGAACTTTGCATTTCAATGAGAGTTTTTTTCACTCTGAAAATCACTTTTAAAACGAATAAATTATTTCAATTCCATTTCAATCGCAATAAAATCATAAATTACCGCTTGAAGCATACACAATTTTTCCATTCA
>NW_022596921.1:0-3950 GCF_009176505.1 Sitodiplosis mosellana | reverse complement strand
TTCCTGAAGAGATAGGAGACAGATACTTCATGCAATGTTCTAAAACATTTCAAGATATTCATTTTTGCTTGAGAAACTGGCCTCCTATTTCTCACCAGGAACGCATATAAGATTCCCAAGTAATTAAGCGCATTTGGCTAATCCCATTTTTATAATCAACAACACATATATATGTACATGATGAGCCTTCATCACGAATTGAACAAAAAAGCACTCTTAAAGTAAATTCATATCATCACTGTGCACTCCAACATCACATGCACTAAATTCCTCTGGTGCGCACGTAGGTATAGCTGTTGTTTTTTCATTCCATCTGAACAAACACAAAAGTGGTGTGTTGGGCTAAAGCCGTTTTCGAAAATGATCATTCGTTTATTGTGCGACGTTTCGCTCTTATTAGGAGCATCATCAGGCTGGAGAACAAAAATGCACACAAAAAACAATGAGTAAGTGTTGGAACAATTGGCAACAGCCGAAAATAACCAAATTACGAACCAGTTACATCTGAATTTAAACCGTTTTCGAACTATTCCATTTTTTCTATCGATTTCCTCATATTGTATCAGCTACACGTATCCATCAGAGGAATTTTATTATTGAGCTTCATTTAGTGTCTGAATATGATTACACTATGCAACAACAAGAAACAACCACAGAGAAGGGAACTTATTTACAACGTTTTTGGGCCCACTTAATCCAAATCTGGCGTTAGTTTGTCCTGGCACGCCTAGTTTTCAAGATACGTTCATTGCTGTTTCCGTATCAGATTCGGATTAAGTGGACCAAAAAACCTTGGAAATGAGTCTAATCTTTTTGGGAGAATTTCGTTTTCGAAATGTGCTGCATAGTGTTACTAGACCTCAATTCATAAATTATTCAACGCAGTTCACGTGTCAGCTATTGGTGTATGAATGGTATAAAAGAAGCAGCACCGCACGGCGAATATCAAATGAATTCAAAGGATCTTCTAAAGAAGTACAAGACGGTTCTCTACTATCTACTTGTGCAACAGGTTAAAACTCTGTTTGGTTGCCAAATTAAAATGAAGCTACTACACGGTTTGTTTTCGGTGCTATTTATCGTTGAATTTTCGGTAAGTCCTTTCTATTCCTTTATCATTTTCACTTTTATCCAATAAAATACGAAATTTCTGTAGAAATGAAAATTAACACGAAATTTCTTTTTCTAGGAACTTCAAGGAAAACGTAAGACATTTATGGTTTTCGAACTAGCTTTTTATGATTCCAAAAGATTTTTTCAGACTTTTATAATATTCAATTCGAAATTTCAACTTCTTTTCCAATGAACAGATGGCTTTTTCTCGCAAGCTCTTCTTAAGGGCGAAGTGATTGAAAACATGTCACAGGCAAAGTTTGTAGCTGGAATCCATGCCCCCGCAAGTAAGTCTGCTTTAGAATCATTTTCTTTTTTCTTCGTGTGAATTTTTGTCCGAAAAATTCAAATATTCTATCAATTTTGCTAGGGGCTGACCACGCTTCAGAAAATAGAAAATAATGCTAGATTTTATCATTTTTTTCAAACAATATATTATTTACAACTGTGACATTTTTCGAACTTTCTCCAGAAACGATTCACTGTAAATGATAACTTTCAATTGTGCGTTGTCAGTTTACTGTCAGAAAATTCATCACATTGTGGTGGTCAAAAGTATCGTTCATAGTGGATCATAGATTTAGTCAAATATTTGAGTCAACATACAGATGGTATTAAAACTGAATGATAGAAACGAATTTTGTAGATGAAGAATTCGCGGTTTCCTCTAGCAATTTTGTGCGTGTGTTCATTTTTTCTTCAAATATTATTGCTTTTACTGAGAATGAAACGATTTTATTACAAAATATTTGCATGAATACAAAGACCATCCAAATGATGCCAATAGAAAAATCAGGCGTATTTGTACCGCATTTATTCTGTCGAAAACGGAAATTATCACGAATGCACATTGTGTGTATGACGCCCCATATGTTTATGTGGTAGCTGGTACGAAAGTTGTATCAGATGCAAACCAGAAAATTAAAATCAAAGTCGAAAAAGAGAACATTGCATGGCACCCTCATTATAGTCATTTGATTTTTGGTGCATTTGATATTGCTAAAATTACACTGAAAACGCCGTTAGAATTCAGCGATACCGTTGGCAGCATTGAACTCGTTGATAAGGATTACAAATTGAATAAACCATCAGAAGTGGTCACTGCCTATGGATACGGCGTGTTGAACAACACCGGACCATCGATATTGAGGCGTTGCGATGCGAACTATATGTCTGATGTCGAACGAGCCAACACATTTCAGCTAAGTCAGACTTTGTACTTTACCACTGGTGAAGCTACGAATGAAGGCAATATTATTGCACACGGCGATTCGGGTGGACCAGTCGTTTCAAAAACAAATGGCAAAATCGTGGGCATAACTACGGGTTGTAAAACAACAGGTGGCCGCGGAATGTTCCTTCCAATTACTCTATTCCTTGATTTTATTCGTGACCCAAAGGTATCTAATCACAATGCCCCAATTTTTATTCTCCACAACGCGGACAAAATCATTTTTTGCATTTATTTCAGAGCGTGAAACCGATTCCACCTCCGCTTACACCTAACGAAGCTAAATTTATAGCCGATATAACGGTACCGGGAAGTAGGTGTGCATTCGAAATTCGAACTAAATCAAACCGTTTTTAACGTCACTTTTTTTAATTTTAAATAGAGGGGAGGCAAAAGTGGAGATTTTTCATGATTCATAAACATAAATATTCATTCGGAGATGTTTTTCTATTACAGAATTTCTTACTGGTTACAAAAAAGGTTTTGCCGATGCTGACGAAGATGATCAAATACAATTTAATGCAATCATTTTGTCGAAAACGGAGATTTTGACCTGTGCGCATAGTGTGCTCGGCGCCCCATATGTCTACGTAACTGTTAATAAACTATCGAGAAATGCGACAGAACTTAAAGTCACTAGAGACCAGATAGAAATTCATGAGGAATACTCATTGTCGGGGCTCGCATTTGACATTGCCAAGATTACACTTGAAGAACCGTTGGAGTTCAACGATAACGTCGGCAGCATCGATTTGGTGGACAAATATTACAAAATGAATGACCCGTCCGAAATGGTCACTGTCTACGGTGATATGATATTGGATGGAACAATGAGAACGAGGCGTTATGATACAAAGTATTTGGATGGCGCCATTTGCAAATCGAAATTTGGCGCTGCATTTGATGCAAATCATTTGATGTGTTACACTTTAGATGGAAGCATGGGAACTCCGTCCACGTTTGGAGGTCCAATGATTTCGAAAAAGAATAACAAACTCGTGGGCATGACCATATTTCGTTTATCTGATCAGCCAGTTATTTTTCAACCGATTGCACCGTTGCTTGATTGGATCCTGAGGCCAAAGGTGAGACGTAATCAAAGAAGAAGAATGGCTTGAAAAAATGGGTTTTAGGCGCCTGAAAAAGCTGAATACCGTCTCTTTTTTTGTTCTTGTCATTTGATGTTCAACATAAGAACCGAATAAATTTGAACATTTGAGAAAAATGCATTTTATTTTTCATTAGCCCATGCACAGTTATATGATTATCTGAAATAATTGCGATATACAGTAAAACCTCTCTATAACGGAATCGCATGGTGCGAGAAAATTTTCCGTTATCTGGAGGTTTTCGTTAAACAGAGTTTTATGGTCCAAAGTTTCCGCTATTTAGGGGTTCAAATTACCAAAAAGCAAATTATCTTTCTTATCTTATGACTAATCGACTAAAAAACCGGAGTTTATTCACCTCCAAAAAGTAAGCCATGAAAATATTTATCATAAAACTCTGAAAGTGAAAAATAAGAAATAAAATGCAAACATCCAGTGAAACTATAAACAAAAAAAAAAGAATCGAAAACAAAGAGCTCACAAAAGTAAATTTATGT
>NW_022596920.1:0-7372 GCF_009176505.1 Sitodiplosis mosellana | reverse complement strand
AATAGCAGCAAATATGCAATCTCTGGATGTGAATGAGATAATTTTTATTAGAAATAGTTGATATTTTCTGAGACTTGTTCTTAAATTGACGCCGTATCTATATATTGAATAATCTAAATTTCATTACAAAATAACTTGAAACAGGAGAAAATGGTACAGATGGAAAAGGTGGCATGGCTGGAAATTCCTCGCGGAACGGACTGACTGTTGGTGTCTTATATATAGATGAATATAACAAGACTACAGGGAAACTCTTATTATTCGGAGCGCCAGTTAGAAAAGCCAATGAATCTGCTGGGGATCGTATAGTTGCCGCAAATGGAGCTGATGGAACTAATGATATGAACGCATGAGAATATTCTTGACCTGCGAAAAAAAGTTCGTTCCGAAATGCCTCATACATTCGTATAGCAACAAAAGAGACTCAAGAAAAAAGTGAGCATAAAAGTGTCCCATGATTATGGGGCACTTTTATTCTCACTTTATTCATGGGACTCTTTTATGCAATACAAATGTATGAGGCGTTTTGGTTGTGCATTTTGACTTGAGGCTGTTTAATGATAATTTTGATAACAAGGAATGCGAATTTCGATGTGGCGATAGCACCAATGGATTGGGCACAATAAATACTGTATCAAATTGGAAAAAAAAATTTAAATTTTTTTTCGATTTACGGCTGTATTGCGACCGTCAACATGGAAAGTTTGTATGAAAACCTCGGAGCGCCGCTGGTATTGCATTGGCTTCTATGGCCAAATGTACACATGGAAATATCTCGAAAACAGCTGGGTTGATCGGCAAAACGGACCGTGATGTCACTCCCGAAGGGAGTGTAAACACCCGGCTGGTTTGACGGCCTAGAATACAAATCTGGTGGAATTTGGGCTGATCCATGGACTCTCAGGATTCGACCTGATTCTAGCACTTCAATTTCTTTCATAACAAAACATAGATAGAATGTGTTTACAGATGCGCATAAAAAAGGAAGCACTGGAATCTGGCCAAATCCAGAGAATCCATGGATCAGCCGAAATTTCATCGGATTTGTATTCTAGGCTGTCAAACCAGCCGGGTATCATCACGGTCCGTTTGCCGTGAAAAATTTTTCATTACGTTCATTCATAATCGGTTGCAAAGCGACGTACCCAGAAGAATCGCTGTAGAGAGTCCACTTCTTTGATTATAATCGTGTGTGATCAATGTGTTTCAAAGAGATTACAAACAATTTTTAAACGATCAAATTGAGCTAGCCATGAAATCTATCCAAAACGAGATCATACCAAAAATGGAAACCGCACTCGTCGGAATAAATTCGGAAATTCTTCTTCTCATAAAGGAATTGGTTATACGACAGGATAAATACAAAGAATACGACGAAGAAATTTCCCAAGAAATAATAGATCTAATTCCACCATTACCAGATGATACATTCAGTTTACTCGATTCGATGATTCCGATGTTAATTAGTGATTTCCGAGCTAAAATGAAAAGCAAGTTTATGAGCACAAAGAATGGACGTGATGATGATGATGGTCCTGACGGTCCAGACTTTTGGTGCATTGCATCAGGCAATAAGGACTTTATGAATGAATACGAGCTTCTTTTCGACCATCTAAGTGATGTTGAGGATGAGCTAGAACAAATACCGAATGATGATCTTTCACATGATCTGAGCGAAATTCGAAAGAAAATATTACAATCAAAGTCTATCTTAATCGAGAAAATTCAGTCAAACAAAACGGAAAATATAGCAGAGCTCCGTCAAATACAATCTGATTTGAAAAATTTCTTCACACACAAAAAATCGAAGTTGGAACCATCACATAATTTATCTTCATTGCTGGAATATGCTTTGGAGCTTGATTTTCATAATGTGCCCACCAAAGTGATGGAACAATTATCAATTGATTTAAAAAATGTGATGAGTTCAAGTATTTACCATTCGAAATACCCATCAATAAACGAAACACATAAAAAACAGCTTGTGGATTTGGAATATTATGAAAAGTATGTTTACAACCAAATAGTGTGGAGGTTCCAAGAAATGGAAGCAATTGTTGATGAAATTAAGCACAATTTGACTAAGCATCATTATGTTGAACTAGACCTAAGCAAATGGCGTGCTCAAACGGTAATTAGAGATGTGCAAGCTTTTTTCCGTCAAGTTGCGAATGAGAGTTTAGTGAGAGAAATACTATACCGCAGTTTCGAGAAATATGAGGATAGTGTGACCATTCTCATCGAAGTCTATGACAAAATCTATCTTTTGAATGCAGCAAAATTAATCAACAATTTTGTTGGTATCACCAAGCATCCAAAATATTCATCAAATGCTTTGCTGAACGATGCCGTGCGCACTTTGAAGCAGAGCTTAAGAATCGCACTGAGTGGACGCTTCGAGTAGCGCACACACTCACTTGAATGAAAGACAATAAAGTCATGTGCGCTACTCGACTCACGAAAATGAGTTTTTATACGCACACCGCACATTATGTTCTGCTTCTTCTTCGTTTTGTTCGTATCTGCTATAGCGAAAAGAAGAAAAAGAAGAAGAAGCGGAAGACTGGTGAGTGAGTGAGGCGCACATGATTCTTTTAGATGAGTAGAGTATCGCACAGAGCGCTGTGGCTCTCATTAAAATCAGTTGCACTGCGAACTGAGTGTGCGATTCTTAGCCCCTGCTTTGAAGCATGTTATCCGAAGAAATTTAATTCTAGAGCAGTATGAAATAGCTACGAATGCTTTCAATCGATATCAATTCCCCTTCGACCATGTCCTTATGTCTCGATTCAAAGTATCCATGGACTTGGAAAATGATATTCAAAAATATGCACAAGCAGCGTTTAATCACATTAATTACTTGAGAGAGAAAATCTCTGTCCAAAGTATATCAATGGGAATGAATGGCAATGTGATAATTCAGGGCATTGAATTCAATAGTAATGAAGAGTCGAGTTTTATTGAACCTTTCTTCACATGAAAAAAAATAACAACATTGATAAACTATTGAAAGGTGAAGAAATAGAGTTGAAAGCTAGCATTGAAGAAGGCCCCGATCTAAGTGCCATTAAATTCAATGAAATTGGTATTTATCTGAAAAATACGGAGCGAAGCAAACAAAAACAATTGGATGATACACTTCAAAATTTTGGTATATCTATGACTATGGTAGGAAAAACTTATTACAAATGTATCGATAAAATTTATAGTTTTGCCGGAGATGACAACATTGTTATCAACTATTCTTTCAAACGTAATCCAAACGGACAACCTCTAATGATGAATAAAGTGTACCAGAAAATTAAAAAAATGGATTACATTTTGAGTCCATACACCACATGAAGAATAAAACTTATAGGCAGTATGGAGGTTCGAGAAATTAAAAGAATTTGAGAAAATCGATATGGATTTAGAACTTTCAGGTCGAGGACAATATATCCGACACGAATCACTTAATCCCGAAATTTGCGAAAGAGAATTCATTTTAAGCTCGAAAAATATATCCCCAATATGAATCAAATAGAAATTAATGGACAGCTTAGAAGAAGTTGGCTTGGCCTTGTTTTTGCTATTTATTTTTTCAACTGTAAAAGCTCGAGAATATTATATAAATTTACAATAAAAATAGAGAATCTTTCGTCTTGACTTATCGTAATTGATACTGTATGACTTTTATTTCATCAAATTAAGTTATTGTATAAAATCTATCCATCATATGACACGATTGAATTAATCATTCCTCGAGCGTGAAGGTACATCGAATATTTCGATTTCACATCCAGTTGGATGTGAGCATTCGTCTTACGCATACGCGGAAAAGAGAAGGAATATTATTGTGCGTGTGTGTATTAGTAGCTGCTTCTATAACATCTCTTATTGTATTTAATAGGTTCTATGTCTGCTGAGAATTCAAACATTGTTCCGTTTGAAGTATTAGGCATTTGAATACTTTGAATGGCTACTATGTTCATTTATGAAGAAAATGTAAAAAGGCTAATATTTCAAAGAATGTAATGTAGGATGTAAAAATTTATCTTTCTTAGATCAATACAGTAGCCTTTGTAAAAAATTACTTTTTTTCTGGTACGAAAAACTATAGACAGTATTCAATTGACTCTCATATTTAACAGTTCACATTCCCAACCCAGAAAACAAATATTTAAAACTTGAAACCAAATAAACTTTCTGTTTCCAAATCGGAAATGAAAATAATGGTATTGTTCGAGATATTTTGCATAGCTTATGCTATTGCAAGTTCACCCAGCTCCCCAGCTAATTGGAAATCTCGAGTAATCGGTCCTGTAACTCCAGCACAAGGCGTTTTAAAATTCATGGTGTCTGTACAGAATAAGGAGGAACACATTTGCGGAGGAGTAATAAAAAACTCACGGAACGTTTTGACTGCAGCAACATGTATTAAAAACGTAAGAAAGGAGGACATATCGATCTTTGCTGGAGATGTTAATTTAAACGAAAAAGGAAAACGGTTTAGAGTTGAAAAAATTATTGAAAAAAGTCCATCTGGTCCGAAATTAATAAAGGACAATATCGCTATTTTGCGCACTACAAATACAATCGAAGCAACAGTCGATATTGGATACATTGATTTTCCAGAACAAGATGTTTCTACCGAAGGAAGAACTGCAACTCTTATTTGTGGATGGGGAAAGTCTTCCGTAAGTTTTTGTTTCTTCTTTTTAATTTTCGTTTTTCAGACATTTGTGTATTGCAATGGCTACTTTGCATGTCTTTATATATTCAAAATAGAGCCTTCTTTAGCGATCTCACTTTCTCATATTTATAGAACGAAGGGGATCCGATATCCGATACTATGCATTGTGTTGACAGCTTTACGTTGAACGTAACAGAGTGTCAAAAGCATTTACCTGATGTTGATACTTCAAATCTTTGTGCGAAGACTTTCAAATCGGAAGTAGGCCCTTGTGAACTTGATGCAGGTATGCTTCAAATGAATAACAATTCATTTTACATATTGTATAGTCACACATACAAACGTATTCGCTAGGAGGGCCACTGTTCATTACACGTAACCGAACACTCGTCGGGATAGCAACTCCATCTCTATCGGTGATTATATTTTAATTCTTTTTTCGGATTTTCACTAATATTTATTCTATTACAGTGTGAAAAAGACGGGATAGATGTATACACGCGTGTGTTTGCGTATAAAGAGTGGATCGAAGAGAATGCTGGAACAACTTTTGCTTTAAATCATCAGATTTTCTGCCTGTTGGTTTTCATTATCTTATTTATTTAAATTACGATTGCTGTTATTTTTGTGCAATTTCAAAGCAATAACCCAATAGTTCAACAAATAAAATATTACACATTATTGATTGAAATTAACGTATTTTCTGATGTTCATAACGGGAGCTTGAAAAATCATACACTAAAACAATAGACCTTGACATGTCGTACTTATGTTGTTTATTCATCTTCTATCTTTCATGAGCTACATAATCATCGAAATTCAAAGGAATATGCTATAAAATCAAGCAAAACGAAACATGTTCGGATAGCATGAATAACCATTGCAATATCTACTGCACTTACATCCATTCAATGAAATGCTTGAGTGTGTGTGAATCACAACAACATATATATATATCTGTTTTAAGCATTGTCAAAGTTTGGTATTACTAAATTTGTACACAAACAAAGAAATTAATTACGTAGAAAATTAAAATTGGAAGAAGAGAAACCGAAAAATTCTTTTGTTGCAAGCGACAGGTAAAGTCAATAGTTTCAAAGATCATGAAAAAATTAAACAAAAAAAATTAAGATTTTGAAACTATTTTTGCTTCATATTGTAGTCTATAACAATACAAAATATGACATTTATTTTTACCAGACAAATTCAGATTATCTAATTATTCATTGATATAAAAATAGAAGTTGTATCTGATTGCCCGCATTGTATCTACCGGAACCAATGTGTCCAAAACACATGAATACGGCATCGCATAAGGCATTTATCGCATGAATATATATATAATTTCGTACTAAAACAGAATTTCAATAAACGAGATAATTGTAAACGAACTTAGATACGATGTGTGTCTGTCTGTAATCTTGGCTACAAATACGTACGATATTTATATCTGAACGCGTGTGCCGATGTTTGTGTTTTCTTGCAGCGTCATTCAGTTTGTATTCGTTCTCTGTTTTTCTTTGTAATGCGTCAATCAATATATATATCATCGAGAATCGAATGGAAATGAATGAGAAGACGATTTTAAATGCATTTCGAATAATTGCCATTGCTTGTTACGTGCAGCTAGTGAGTACGTTGTGATGCAAAATGATTAAAATTTTTGGAAGAAATTGAAAAAGTGTCGCTAAAAAACAGTCAATGACAGATAGCTGAGGATATATGCTGAGCATAGAAACTCAGTAAGCTGAGATTGGGACATTTTGACTTGATGACGTGTAGTCCATACAAATGCATGATGAAATGCACGAAATTGTATGCGTGTCATCATAAATTCGTATGGACTACACGTCATAAAGTCAAAATGTCCCAATCTCAGCTTACTGAGTTTCTATGCTCAGCGTATATCCTCAGCTATCTGTCATTGACTGCTAAAAAACATTGAGTTCATACAAAGTGGTGCATTTGTGCATGTACGCCTTTGTATTTTGTGCAACCGTCAAAAGTTATGTGGTTAGATCAGAGATAGAACCAAATACAAATGTGCTATCCGTGGGGAAATCAGAGTCATTGCCGGACATATTAAATTTTTTGGAAGAACGCGATGAAAAGGTCCGATCAAAATATCGGAATTGTTGCCTTTTATTTGAAAAAAAAACACCCTTTATATACATATAAATGTTTTGCAGTCAAAGTAACGATCCATCATATTTGTAAAAATATTATGGAAAATATGAAATTGTAGATTTGCATTTACGCAACTGTGTGTTGAAAGTCTCATATTATTCTTTCATATTTCTATAAAAAAATATTTATAAGAAAAGAACGCTTAAACATGCTGCGTATATTCCATGCGCACGCTAATTTTATGACATTTTCACGCTTACACCAATTTTATATATTGAATACAGAGTAAATGGTATATTTATGGAATATTTCTGACGTGAAACCGCACGAAAAGAGTACGCCTTGCGCTTCTTTGCCATACACAGTTAGAGACAGATGATTAGCGCACGCTTTGAGTGTGGTTTCACGTCAAAAATATACCTTAAATATAGCATTTACTCTGTATTCAACCATGTATATTGGCGTAAGCGTGAAAATGGTATAAAAATAGCGTGCGAATTGAGTTTACGCAGTATATTTGGACCGTCCTCTTTTTATTGGGATGTGAACAGAGATTGCATATTTGCTGCTATT
>NW_022596919.1:0-5566 GCF_009176505.1 Sitodiplosis mosellana | reverse complement strand
GCAAAATTGCCATATTGGAAATTATCAGGAACACCGTATTGGTATCTGTAATAGTCAGTGAAACACGTCTGCTTTTGTCGGTGGTTATGTATGAACTACTCTTTATTGACAGTGACATTTCTCATGTTGTCGGCAACCAGTGTTGCCACTACACTACATTACTCTCTTCTTTTTAAATTGATTTAATTTAATTTAGTAAAATGAATAAGTTGAAATCGGTAAATGCAATGTAATTTCATTCCGGTGTTACATCTTCTTGAATTGCTTTGGTTGCACAAAATCCTGATAGTAGCTGGGCGTCGAGCGTTTTCGTGACGATGTTCTGGTCGCTGGTCGCAATTGCTGTGTCGATGATGACGGTGATGTTTCAGCTGGCGGCGTTGATTCGATTGCCGATGATGGAGGCTGTAAAGGGATCTCGGAATGCTCGGGAATCTTTTTCACATGCGCTACATTTCGCCGGTATTGTTTTCCTGTGCCGGAATGTACCACGATCACTTCCGAACCCATGCGCTTGGCTACTGTGTGAATAACCGGCTCAAAAGCAGTATCAAGCTTGTTCGACACAATTTGTCTTTTTACTATCACCTCATCTCCTTCTTTGAGATCATTTGCTTGAGCATGACGTTTGCGGTCGGCATATTCTTTTCCTTTCTGTTTCATCTCCGCATCTCGATCTCTCACTTCATTGTCTCCTCTTCCAATATGTTGATCGATCGATGGCAACTTGTCACGAATATTCCGATTGAACATTAATTCTGCTGGTGTTTTCAATGTCGTCGAATGAGGGGTTGACCGATACATTAGTAAGTACTTTTGCAGATCATCTTGCCAATTTCCTTTTTCGCTCTGGCAGATGGATAATCGCTTCAACAACGAACGGTTTTGACGCTCAACCTCCCCATTTTGCTGTGGCCAGTAAGGTGTGGTGCTGATCAAAGTGATATTATTCACCCGGCAATATTGTTTGAATTCCTCGCTTACGAGTTGACGACCATTATCTGCATGTATCGACAGTGGCAATCCAAACCGAGCAAAAATGCGTTCAAGTCGTTTTATGGTCTCACTCGAATCAATTTTCGTCATAATTTCCACCTCTTTGAATCGACTATAGTAGTCAATAACTACAAATATGTAGTGACCTGATGGCAATGGTCCGAGAAAATCGATCGCTAGATGTTGCCACGGTGCCGACGGCAATTCAGTTCTTCTAAGCGGTTCAGGTGCGGATGGTGCGCTAACCAGCAGGCACCCACGGCATTTCTTAACATATTCCTCTGTCTGAATGTCCATTTTCGGCCACCACACTTTTGCTCTCAATCGGCGCTTCATTACAGTCATGCCGGGGTGGCCTTCGTGAGCTAGTTCCAGTGCTTTTCCGCGAAAAATTTGTGGCATAACAATTCGTGTTCCACGCAACAAAATATTACCAGCAAAACATAGCTCTAAACGAAAAAGTTTGAATGCCGATGCCGAATTCGACCATTCTCCCTCATACAACGCCTCTTTGACTGCTTGAATTTCACTGTCATTCATTGATGCCTCAGAAATTTCATCTAGTTTGATTGCTTTCGGTTCGGCGTGTGCCACGATCCATCGAATGTATTGCTCAGTTTCATCGCTATCCCTTATTGCTGGTATGTTCATCTGCCTCAGTAATCGTGATAGTGGATCAGCAATGTTTGTTTTTCCGGGCTTGTATATTACTTTGAATTTATACGACATCAATCGCATCACCCATCGTTCAATTCGTGCGCATGGTTTTGATTTCGGTGCGAACAACGTTTCGAGTGCCTTATGGTCCGTGATTAGTTCAAATTCACGTCCATACAAATAATATGTAAAACGTTCGACGGCCCATACCAAGGCAAGTGCTTCCTTCTCCGTTTGAGCATAGTTAAGCTCCGGCTCGGTCAAGCTACGGCTCGCGTATGCTATGATTCGGTTTTCTCCCTTTTGGATTTGTGTTAAAACCGCACCTAATCCGACTGGGCTAGCATCAGCTACGAGTTGCGTTCGACATTTTATGTTATAATATCCGAGTGTCACAGTGTCGGCCAATCTGTCTTTAAATGCATGGAAAGCTAGTTGTTGTTCTCGGCCCCAAACGAATCGCACTCCTTTCTTTGTGAGCCGGCGCAATGGCTCGCTAATCGTTGCCAAATTCGGGATAAATTTTCCTACATAGTTGACCAATCCAATAAAACTTCGAACCTCTTCCGCGTTCTTAGGTGGTCGGAATTCTTTCACCGCTTTGACTTTATCTTCCTTCGGTTTGATGCCCGATTCTGATAAGATATGGCCATAAAATTCGACTGTTGTGACGCCAAATTTGCATTTGGTTTTATTTAGCGTTATACCGAATTGACGAATGCGATCAAAAACTTTTCTAAGTCGTAAATCATGTAGTTCTTTTGTTGATGCAAAAACCACTATATCGTCGATATAGATCAACACACCCTCACAGCCGCTTAAAATCTGTTCCATCAACTTTTGAAATATTTCCGGTGCACAATTTATGCCGAACATGAGACGGGTGTACCGAAACAGTCCTTTTCTGGTCATGAATGTTGTTATTTCTCGTGACTGTTCGGAAATTTCCACCTAAAACAAATTTACAAACTTTCAGTTAAAAGCGATACTTCTCTTTCTTTCAATTTCCACACAAAATCATAATAAATAGACATTCCGTTTTTCCTTATTATTATTTTTAATTTTCTTTTTTTTTCAAATACTCATAGAAATTCTTCTCTCTTTTCCTCTCTTTACATTAAAATTCCATTTCTTTATTTCTTTCTTCTTCTTCTTTTTTTTTTAAATATCTTTCGAACGCCAAATGTCTATTTTATGTTTTATGATAAACAAAATCAAACGTGACAGGCCGGCAAGGCAATAAAGCAACTAAACCTGATGGTACGCCTGCTTTACATCAAGCTTCGAAAACCATTTGGCCTCACTCAGATGTGGTAGAAAATCGTCCATTGTGGGTAGCGGGTGATTCTCTCGTTCTACCGCTAAATTGGCACGCCGCATGTCAACACAAATACGTACATCATTTTCGCCTTTCGGTGCAACCACCAATGGAGACACCCATTTAGACACGCCATGCACTTGCTCGATAATTCCTTGACCAACCATTTGTTCAATTCGTTCATCCACCAGTTTTTCCAATGCCACCGGTACTCGTCGGTATGGCTGAGCTACAGGCTTTACATTGGCCAGTATTGGAATATCAATCGTCACACCTTTGATTTTTCCAAGTGGCTTCCGGTCAGTTCCGTTCGCATCGATCGCATTGACATTGCTCACATTTTTCGGCTCAACATTGTCTCCGATTTTCAGTATTCCCAGTGCTTTGGCGGTCCGATACCCGAGCAACACCTCTCCAGGCTCATTTGCAACATAAAATTTGGCCAATTTCTCGCTCGTTGCCGTTTTAACAACTGCTTCGATCATTCCGATGAACTTCAATGTGTGTGCACCATAACTTCTGAAATTAATGCCAACTTCATTTTGCCGGTGTGTAGTGACAATATTCTTGGCTTTCCAATCGAGCCACGACGCTTTGTCAACAACGTTTCGCTTCGTACCCGAGTCAACGATTACTTCAACATCGATACCGCCAATTGTCACCCACATTTTGTTGTACTTTTCGCCCGTGGCATCATCATCGGAATCCATCATGAAAATGTCATCATATTCGTTTCCAATGCCCTTTTCATTGAACTTTGATTCGGTCTCAATCACGTGCACATCTTCTGGCTTTACTTTCTTGCTCGATTGTTCATCGTTCGATGCATCACTTTTCCATTTGCCAACAAAACGTTTCTGGCCACCCGATTCACGGCGAAAACAGCACCGAGAGAAATGATCCTTCCGACCACAGTGATGGCATGTTTTTCCTCTTGCCGGACAATTATCATCAGATGCCTTGTGGCCTTTCGTTCCACATCGACCGCACACAATACCAAAATTCGTGCGTTTATTCGGTATCACATTTCGACGGCCCGTGAACTTTCGTTTCGAATTGATATTGCACACACCTTCTTCTTTTTGTTCATCCGCTGCCACCGAATTGGTGTCTGTGAACGTTGCTTCTTTCTCAAACGTTTTCTGTTGTTTAGCGACTACCTCGAAAATTCGTGCCATCTTTACAATCCGTTCCAACTCGTCATCACCACGTTCCAATATTTTGCGTCGCAACACATCCGAATGGCAACCGCTTGTGATTTGATCGCGGATGTTTCCATCGAGCTGATCGCCAAAGTCGCAGCGCTCGGCTTGCTCACGCAACCGCATTATGAACATATCAATTCGTTCGCCTTTGCTTTGTTTCAACGTTCTGAACACATGCCGTTCGTACGAAATGTTCTGTTTCGGTTCGAAAAATTCACATAGCTTAGCCACTGCTTGCTCATATTCATCCTGTGGCTGAGCTTTAACGTAACCCGTAGCCAACGGACCCTTTTGTGCAATCTCAACAGTTTCTTTTTCAGGCAATGAATAATAGACCGATTGAACTTTTGGACCGGCATAGTGCAACATCCAATTCAATTTCTCTTCGGCGTTCTCCATCGAATTTGCTTGTGCAAAAATTTCATAGCCACGCAACCAAATTTTCCAATCACCGCCGCAATTTCCATCAGTCTTGAATTCAAACGGCGGAGGTCCATCTGTCATTCGTGTTCGCTGCATGTCTGAAATACATAAACAAAACATCAGCATAATTCACGACAACATTACATTCGATATTTGGTTCAACAAATTTTTTTTTTTTTTTTTTTTTTTCACTTTGGTTTCACATAATGAATCACCGATGCGACGGTCGCTTGTTCTCAATCAACAAAATCTCATGCAAATGTGTCATCAACGTCTCAGTGTGCTCAGATACAGTGTAACAATGCATCGCATTGTTTACCGCTATCTCTGATATACACGCACACAACATGTTTTCGCGCGTCTGGTGGCGTCGCTCAGTAGAGTCATTATTCCATCTCTTTCGCTCTCGTGGCAAACTGTGCCGATCGTTTGTTCGTTTGTTTTGTCTCTGATTTTCATTCTCTTCTTCTTCTTTTCGATCGCAACGCAATTCCAACCGCTTTCTCTTTTTTTTTTTTAACCCTTTTCCATGTTCATGCCATCAACGCATTATTTCAGTCGCGAATTTCAACATATTTCACAATTCAAGCGACAATTTCAACATATTTCACAGCTCTATCAGTTTTACTTGAACAGACGCTATTTCATTTGTTTATTTCGAAATAAACAATGCACCATCCATCGTGCACTGGCTCCATTTCACAGACGCCCTTTTGTTGTTCCATCGTTCGAACAATCAATTTCAATTTCAACATATTTATCGCTCAGAATTTCGTTCTTCGCCGATATCAACTTATTTATCGCGGAAAATTTCACTTTTACGCCGATTTCCATTTTATACTTACTCCTGTTGTGAATGCGTTGTTATGATTTCTTCTTTTCCTTTTTCGTACGCAGATCCGTTTTGCCTTCGTCGCCAATGTAATAGTCAGTGAAACACGTCTGCTTTTGTCGGTGGTTATGTATG
>NW_022596918.1:0-1997 GCF_009176505.1 Sitodiplosis mosellana | reverse complement strand
CATTCCAAATGTATCACTTTGATTCTATTTCCACAGTTCTTAATCGGGGATGTGAGCGGAGCACCACCCGGGAGGAACGGTAAGATTGAAGTTTCATTTATTTATCCAGTTTAACTCTTAAATTCCATATACAAAGCACCTTGTAACGAAGAAATGGGAACCTCATTTATGCTAAACTTTTCATACATATTTTAGTAAACGAAAAAGACATGTTTGGAGAGACAGCTCTGCATAGAGCTGCTTTTGCTGGTAATTTTGGACATTTTTTTTTTATAAAAAAGAATTCTTTGTTCAATCCGTTTCATTGATCTATGAATATTTTTCATATTCTTTCAGGCAAAGTGAAGGAAGCTGAAGACCTCATCACTAAAGGAGCCGACCCTAATATTGGAAATAATTTTAATGAGACAGCTCTGCATTATGCTGCTAAGAAAGGTAACGTTGAATACTTATTGTTATTGAATAAAAGATTGACCTGATTTTATCCCATCGATCGGGGTTATTGTTCAGGTCACAAGAGTGTCGCCGAACTTCTCATCCGCAAAGGAGCCAATCTTGATAGTGAAACTAATACGAAAGAGACACCTCTTCATTGTGCTGCTGCCCATGGTAATTTTGAATACTCATTTCGAGTACTATGCTTATTAGTATTGCTTAACAGCAAGCATTGAATATGTTTCGGCCAATAGACAAGCATATCGCGATGCAATACAGTTGACATCACACACAACTGCCGCGCACACAACTATCGTGCAAACAAACGTCGCATGTACAGCCATCGCAACCAACTCACACACAAAACCGACTATAGCATATATACACGGGTGTCAGAGTTGTGTGTGATGTCTACTTCACTTCGTCAGTGCAGCGAGGGGCAAAACACTCTAAAGTAATTTGTAAAGTAATTTGTAATTACTTTCTCTATTACAAATTACTTTAGAGTGATTTGCCCCTCGCAGTGCAGCCTTGACTTTTTTTTCACTAAATGGGAAATTGGTTTAATTTTTTCATTGATCCGTATTATTTAAGGTCACGGAGGTGTCGCTGATGTGCTTCTCAAGAATGGAGCTAACGCTAATATTGGAAATGATTTGAATACCACAGCTCTTCATTTAGCTGCTGACTATGGTAATGTTGAATACTTGTTTTCATTAAATAAAAGATTGATTTGATCTTTTCCAGCGATCGGTGTTATTTTTCAGGTCACAAGAGTGTCGCCGAAATTCTCATCCACAAAGGAGCCAATGTTGATAGTGAAACTAATAGGAAAGAGACACCTCTTCATTTGGCAGCTAGGAATGGTAATTTTGAATACTCTTTTGGAGTACTATGCGTATTAGTATGGCTTAGCAGCAAGCATTGAATATGCTTCGGCCAATAGACAAGCATATCGCGAAACAACTGGCGCGCACACAACTATCGTGCAAACAAACGTCGCACGTCCATCGCAACCAACTCACACACAAAACCGACTACACACAAGTAATTCGCGCGAGAAACTGGGGAATATTTGCTCATATACGGAATAAACATAGAACACTCTGTATTGGAGTAAACGTGTGTGCGTTCACTCCAGTTCAGAGCGGTTGTTTAACTTACTAACACATGCGCAAGCTTGGCAATTACTCAGTAGGGGAAAAAAGACATATACATTTATTTCATAGCACGCTGGTTTGTACTACACTGGAATAAACGTATTGACATTACTCCACTACTGAGTCACTAGCACGTTTGCGCATGTGTTAGTAAGTTTAAAAACCGCTCTGAACTGGAGTGAACGCACACACGTTTACTCCAATACAGAGTGTTCTATGTTTATTCCGTATAGGAGCAAATATTCCCCAGTTTCTCGCGCGAATTGCTTGTGTGTAGCATACATACACGGGTGTCAGAGTTGTGTGTGATGTCTACTAAATGGGAAGTTGGTTTAATTTTTTCATCGGTCTGAAATATTTTTCAGGTCACAAGAGTGTCGCCGAAATTCTCATCCACAAAGG
>NW_022596917.1:0-1254 GCF_009176505.1 Sitodiplosis mosellana | reverse complement strand
GTAGTCAAAAAAATCCAGGGGGACCACCTAGGGGGGTAATCAAAAATTATATAGCGTTTGAAAGGCCTTTTTAAAATCTATCCAAAACCGTTTGGGACGTTTGTGGTTTCCATACCTAGACACCCCAGATATATGTCTGTAATTCCACTTATATCACTTTGATTTCAAATCGATACACTAGAGGTACCCTTCACAGCGTTGACCGGCATATAAGCCATATACCATTTGATAGAGGATACTCGGGCCCACATTCTGGCACATTTTCATCAAGGTCCAACGTGCAGTTTCCCCGTAATAGTTTGAAGGGTCTTTTTAAAAGCTATCCAAAACCGTTTGGAGTGTTTGTGGTTTCCGTACCTAGACACCCCAGATATATGTCTGTAATTCAACTTATATCACTTTGATTACAAATCGATACACTAGAGGTACCCTTCACAGCGTTGACAGGCATATAAGCCATATATCAATGGATGGGGCATATCAAGGCCCATCATCTGACAAAGTTTCATCAAGGTCCAACACCCAGTTTCCCCGTAATAAGGCTTCAAAATTGAATTTCTAATGCTTTTCTCGAATTTTCTTCATCACGACTTCAAATCGATACACTAGAGGTACCATTCACAGTGTTGACCGGCATATAAGCTATATATCAATGGATAGGGCATATCAAGGCCCATCATCTAGCAAAGTTTCATGAAGGTCCAACGTCCAGTTTTCCCGCAGTAGGGTTTCAAAATTAAATTTCCAATACTTTTCTCTAATTTTCTTCATTACGACTTCAAATCGATACACTAGAGGTACCCTTCACAGCGTTGACCGGCATATAAGCTAAATACCGTTCGATAGAAGATACTCAGACCCATCATCTGGCAAAGTTTCATCAAGGTCCAACGTCCAGTTTCCCCGTAATAGGGCTTCAAAATTGAATTTCCAAGACTTTTCTCTAATTTACTTCATTACGACTTCAAATCGATACACTAGAGGTACCCTTCACAGCGTTGACTGGCATATAAGCCATATATCAATGGATAGGGCATATCAAGGCCCATCATCTGACAAAGTTTCATCAAGGTTCAACACCCAGTTTCCCCATAAAGATGGTTAAAAGTTGAATTTTCAACGTTTTTTGGTAATAGAGCTTCATATCGATACACTAGAGCTACCCCAAAATCATCATGAATCCCCAACATATATATACCGTTTGAAAGGTCTTTTTAAAAGCTATCCAAAACCGTTTGGAGTGTTTGTGGTTTC
>NW_022596916.1:0-7145 GCF_009176505.1 Sitodiplosis mosellana | reverse complement strand
GGCTGCAAAAGTTCGACAAGGAATAATAGCGACGTACATTTTTTTAAGTATGATATTTTAATTATTCAATTCAGTCAACCGATTCGAACCGATTGGTCCTAGACGTGCATTTTATTCATTTTGTTTTTCATTAGTTTGTATTTAGGTGTGTGAATGTTTCAATTAAAGTTCAAAATTATCAAATAAATGCTTATCTATCGACAAAATCCATGAAGCTATGTGTAATGATGAAATTGTTGCTCATTGCTTTTTGAAACTGAATCTAGCCAATTTTGCGATACCAGATCGCTCATTGTCATCGGTGTTGATTTTCCGCTTGGCACTAAGACCATTCGATTTATTTGCGTCATCGTTGTTGCTCGCACCACTGGGTGTTGCATTTTGTTGTGTATCTTCGATATGGTCACTAGTTTATTGCGACCATGATAATAATGATTCCAAGCTTAGCCTAGCTTATCCTATCCTGTTGTGTTCATATTCATAAATAACTGAAGATACATCCGTTTTGTAATCTATGTAAAGTAGGTTTCTGAATCATACGGTCTCCATACACAAGATACATTTACCAAATACTCCAAAAATTATCATCCGCCTTGGACGTCTTGCTTCTCACTGTTAACAAGATAAACAATATCATTTCGACATTGCTTAATCTAAAAAAAATCGTCTGTTTACTACTTTGGAATGACAAAAATGTTTAGACAAAAATTCAGTGTGCGCCATTCAGTGGAATAAAAACAATGAAACCAGTCTCGCTATGGATGATATATACAGTCATGGGAATCGAATTAGGACCGGTAGTGGAATTTCAGTTTTTTCCCCCATTAATTGGCGTATTTTGCAAATAAATATTGAAAAACATTGTTTATGGAAATATTTGAAGTTTTTATAAATGGATTGTAATGTCAAAATGTTTTCGACAAAATTCATTCCACAACGACTAGTGATCGATTCAACTAAATTTTTTCAATATTATCATCCAATGGATTTTGCATCTTAGGACAAATTCGAAAAATTTACAGACCAAATAGTTTATCTTCCTTCACTGGCGGTCCTATTTCGATTTCCATGACTGAACATTCGAAGATAGCATAATAAAACAATTATAAACAGCTATTGCTCTTCGAATGGACTCTGCTGCAGTAAAACATATTTGCATTTATACACAATAATAAAATATGAAGAAAAGAGGTAATAAATAAAGTATCTTATATTTTTTGCACTTCTGTTCAGTCTCATACGAATGAGCATGAGCAGAAAATAGCTGAATTTCAGTTGGAAGCACGTTGCGTGAAATAGCGAAGGGCGTGAGTGATAACTATTCTCATAGGATGTTTGATGTGATTTTTTTCAGATGGAAGCATGAAAGTCACATTCAGAATGACATCGTTTTCAAAGTGCAGCCAAGTTTAGCCACTGATAAATTGTTGTTTTTTTCACTGTTCCACATGCACATTGTGCATCATGTGAAAACAATATTTGAATCGAAGGGCTTGCTACGCCTGAAATATGGCCATATTTTCATATATTTCTATATTTCAGTCATATTCCGTCATATTTCAAATATTTGGAATATTTGATATATTTAAGGCATATTTAAGCCACATTTTGACGTTTTTTGGTATCACCCGATATTATTTTGACTATATCTATATGAAATATTTCTCTCAATTTTCAAATATATGAAATATTTGAAATATAGCCAAATATGTCAAACATGCGAAATATCAAGATGCATTTTGCAAACAAATAATGCTTCAATATTTGAAATATTTGGCATATTTGAATATATTTGAAGATATTTCATATATATTTGTTCGTCGCAAGCCCTTCGATTGGAATTGCACCAGACGTAGAGAAATGCATGAGATTGCATCGAAATAATTGATATATTTTGTTTCAATTTTACTAACTCATTTTGTCTTGACTTATAAATGACCATATGTCGACTTCTAAAAATTCGTACTTTTCTCAAAATATTGATTAAAGTGATCAAGTAATATGTCGAAGATAAAAAATATTTCCTGATATCGTTATTGAAAAGTTTGCCTTGTTACCCTGCGCATATTTAATTCTTTGACAAATTCAATCTTCTGGCTTCTACTTCAACTGCTCTTATCTATGCTCAAGTAAACAACAGACCAGATGAAGTATTGTGTTTTTTTTTATCATGGAATACGAAATTTCCTAAAAATAGCTTTCACAGAACTGGACTTGATAGAAAATCCATGTGCTATGTAAGAATGGGTGGGAGGACAATGGAAATATCATACATCAAATGCGAAAGAATATGTATTGAGTCACTTCTTTAAAATGCAGATTAAATTGACCAAGCAAGAAATATTCACATATTATCTCTCTATATATTCTGGGACATGTGCGTGTGAGATATTTACACGCAGTTCGTAGCCAGCAAGTGATCCATTATCTGAGAGTGTTGATTCATCAAGTTGGTAACAAAAGAAAATGATAAAACCAAGTTGATGTCAATGAAAATCGGCTCTCTAGGGACACACTATTTACAGCGTTGCGTGACACACAAAAAAACACTATGTAAGGAGAAAAATATTAGAATGCGAAGAAGTTGACTTATCATAAAAATGTTTTATTGAAGAAAACATGCATCTTGCGAATCGATTCCAATAGCGGTGTCAGTTAAGTGTTTGAAAGCATTTGATACCGCCTTACTGGTCGGTGTCTTCTTGAATGGGTTTCTCTTCAGTTGACTTATTTAGAGTGGTTTCGGCACAACAGATGGAGTTGAATTCTTTCCTTGATTTGAGCGAATCAGACTCTGTGCAGTTGGCGTGCTCAGAAGTAATTCGCTGGCTGCTTCATTTTCATCATATTTTTCCCGTTCTTTTTCTTGTTCTTCAAATTGTGGCAGAAGTTCACCCAATTTTTCGGCCAGATGAATACGACCCAATTTGCTTGCATACTAAATAGCCAGCGTCAGAAGTGATGGCAGGGCAATTATCTCGATAAGTTCCTTGGCACGTGGCTCGTACTCTGACCGACAGGCAATCGCGAATAATTTGATGGCGATTTCCTTTATGTTTTTATCCGATTCATCCACATTGAAACTGCACCAATGTTTCTTCGAATTGTGATTGTTCGGCTTCGATATCGCAAACGGGCATTTGCATTTTCAATTCGGAGACCATTGACTGTGACGTTGTAAGCGGATACATTGAACCACGGCACAAAATCGCGCGGACAATTGTATTGCACGAAAAAAAAATTATATTACGTTTCAAACGTGATACATACACTTTTGTGTCATTTTTTCACGTTTTTTCATGACCCGAATTTTGTTGCACTGTGTACTATCTTTTTGATACGCTTCGATACTTTCATTTTTTTCAATTAGGCTTCCCAAATCCGAGGAGAAAAAAAAAAATTGGATTAAGGAATTGAAGGATTTCGAGAAAATCACAAAGAAGAAATGGGTGGAGGGGATACAACTGGTTTGTAACCTTCACTTCTCATCAGATATGATGAAAAAACACGGACAGGTGTATAAGTTGACACCCACTGCAATCCCAGTGATATTTCCATACAGTAAGTAAAACGACAAATAACCTGACTTGGCATGTTTTCGCATGGAGAAAATGGTCTAGCTGGGTCTAGCTTTTCATTCATTTATTTATTTACTCCGCCAAAAAACTGGCTGAATAGTTAAGTTTGCAGGAAAACGACTCAAGAGTCGTGAAAAACCTGTCTTTTCATACAATAGTTACATATGAACGCGTGAGGGTTACGGTACGACGGTATATTTTTGCAAAACCACCACTTTTGTGCAAACACCTTTTTAAAAAATGGTGGACGTGAAGGCATTACTCAATCCATTAAAACTGAAATTGAAATCTGGAAAGTGATTCTAAATTGTTAATCATTTTCCAATATTTCTTGTCTTTGGAGCAATGAAAAATCTCGAAAAACCAAAAAGTTATCGTCTTTTGTTTCAGTTACATTTCGAGTGGGCCACCCTGTAATTATTAAACTACCATGATTGTAAAAACACGACAAGACCAGGTTTTTCGCGACTCTTGGAATCGTTTTCCTGCAAACAAAACTATTCAGCCAGTTTTTCAAATCAAGATAGGGGGTAAAACCGGAAAACCTCCCCCGTTGCACACGTCTGATCGGAGTCAATATATGACAATACGGCAAAGTTCGGGATTACAAATGTCGACAAATGTCGACAAATGTAGTTATTTTTTTAATATCAATTCTCATCCATTCATACGCTTCGTTTTAACACGGTGTTTCACTTTTTTTTCAAGTGGGTCCCGGCACTGAAACATGCAACGACACTTCAGAATATAGAAATGAGTAAGTAAAGTATTTTGCATTACTTTCTAATATTGAATAAATTGAATATATTCATCACAATGACGAATTCTGGAACCTGTATTCATATGACCATTAAGTTGTATTTACATTCGCGCAGTTAGATTACCTTTAAGCGTTGACAATCGACTTTCACTGGACTTTCCGTCATTCACATATTTTTAAGGGCGTAATCAGGTTATTCCAATGCGGTTCCGTCTCAACACTGTCTCCATCTGGTGCTAGTAAGCGTACTATGGTGTACTACGGAAAAAATGTCGAAAAAATGTCAAATTAGCATTGTTTTTATTGGGTATAACGAATATTCGCGAATTTTATCGAGATAATTCCCAACTTTTAAGTTTCAATCTAGATAAAGATAAAATCGGATAAAATGATCTTAAATTATCTTCAGATAAAACGAGATAAAACATAAGATAATTCTTAGTTTTTTCTTCTCAAAAATATTTTTTGTTCTGACATATCCGTGTTATTTACGTGTTTATTCTCAAAAGGCACGAAATTTAATTGATTTTCTCATTATCATTATTTTTTTCAAAATTGTCCAACGTTTCTTTTTGCAATTTTTTCTCCCCAAATGAAATAGATCAGTCTTCCAATTATTTAAGATTATCTCGGATTATCTTCAAAAAAGATACGAAAAGATAAGATAACGAGTAAAAATCGGTAGAAATAAGATGAAGAAAAAATATTTCGTCGATTTTCTTAAATTAATCTAGATTAGGTAAAAACTTGATTTGGAGAGGTGATTTTTTGAAAATCAGGATATTTTAAACATGATATTTTGATTTTTTTAAATTGAAAAATTGCGAAAAATTGACATATTTTCGCGTATTTTCGTGACTATAGCTGCACAGTTAATAATATATTATTATTTATACTATCGGTATTAACATCGCATGTTAATAATATATTAGTATGATAAAAACGGTATTAACTAGTAAGTAATAGCGATATTAACAGGCGATGTTAATAACGTATCAGTTGTTAATACCGATAGTATGATCATATCATATTATTATAATTTTCATGATAATATTTTATTAACATCCATGTTAATAATTATTAACCGTTATTAACATTTCGTGTAAATAAATGTACATTTACACTGAACTTGTGTTCTGGAAGTGGGTTTTGGTGGATCTCAAGGATCGTTCAGAACTGCTCCCGATTCTGGAAGTGGGTTTTGGTGGACCCACAGGATGACCAGATCCGGTTTGGCAATGCCCTGGCCCATCCTGAAGATCCACTTCCAGAACATGGATGTTAATAAAATATTATCATGAAATTCATAATAATATAGTATGATCATACTATCGCGACGCAGCGCTTTTTTGTCAATTCCCATACAAACGAGCCCAGAAGCGACAACTGCTGTTAGCAAGAGTAACTACAGTACAACTTACGTCAAATTCAAAAGCTTGTATACGTAAGTATACATGTTTAAGTTGCTCATCGAGCGATTTTCAGTTGTCCAGATCAATTTAATTTTTTTTTCTATTGAAGAACGTCAACATTTTTTTTAATCCGATGCAGAAAAATCAACGTTCTGATTTTAAAACGTGAAGTCCGGGAAAGGCGGACAAATGATGACACATTGATGTAAATACGTGTAAATAGTGAAATGCTGTTCGATTCTGAGCCATAAAATAATTGATATCAGTATATCCAACAGTTGATATCAGTATATCCAATAACCGGAATATGAAATGTCAACAAATGAAATTACAACTCGATGGAACTTTTTTTAGTCACTCTTGTGTTGACAAAAATACGCAAAAATACGGAAACATTTTTATTTGAAATTTTAAAATGAGAAAATTGATTTTTGCATTGAAATGAACAGGAAAATACGCTTTTTGATTAAAAAAAACATAACATGATTCTCGTAACAGAACGTAAACAAATGAAGTGACAACTGTTCGTATTTATTCAAAACAGTGAAATTCCTTCTGGGTACTCTTGTATTGAGAAAAACACGAGAGGAAAAATTTGATTTTACGTTTAAAAATAAGAAGATTGATTTTTATGCAACAAATATTTACGCTATTTAGTGAGAAAAAAAATAAAATAGAGCTGGAGAACAGAAAATCGCTCAATAAGCAACTGACACATCTATGGGTGATATTGAGAGTGGAGTATGTTTTTTCTTCGATTTATATTTTTTAAAAGGCGAGTATGTTCTCTGATGATTCTGTTGGCGTTAAAGTAGAGTATGTTGTAGTACCGTCTAGCCTCCGCGGTCTTCATGGTTTTCGCGCAACTGATAAAAGATAACAACATGGAGTCTTTGGCAAAGTTGTAGTACTCGAGGTCTTCTATAACTAAGCTGAAGATACATATCTCTTATCTCTTATCAGTTGCGCGCAAATCGCGCACATAAAAAAGCAAATTTTATATAGAACTTTTTTTTCTTATCATTCTTCGCGCTTTTCGCGGAACTGAAGACCTCGAGTGCTACAACTTTGCCCAAGACACCAAGTTGTTATCTCTTATCAGTTCCGCGGAAACCGTGAAAAACCACGAGGACCCACTAAAAACGAACATACTCGCTTTTAACCATTTTTAAGTCGACAGAAACTTGCTCTTCTCCTTCGTAACAAAGTCAATGAAACATACACTACTCTCAATCTCACCCATAGACATGTATACATATGTATACAAGCTTTTGAATTTGACGTACGTTGTACTGTAGTGACTCTTGCTAACAGCAGTTGGCGTTATTGCAGAGAAGGCGCTGCGTCGTACTATCGGTATTAACATCGCATGTTAATAATATATTAGTATGATAA
>NW_022596915.1:0-1484 GCF_009176505.1 Sitodiplosis mosellana | reverse complement strand
AGGGTACCTCTAGTGTATCGATTTGAAGTCGTAATGAAGAAAATTAGAGAAAAGTATTAGAAATTCAATTTTTAAGCCCTATTACGGGGAAACTGGGTGTTGGACTTTGATGAAACTTTGCCAGATGATGGACCTTGATATGCCCTATCGATTGATATATGACTTATATGCCGGTCAACACTGTGAATGGTACCTCTAGTGTATCGATTTGAAGTCGTAATGAAGAAAATTAGAGAAAAGTATTGGAAATTCAATTTTTAAGCCCTATTACGGGGAAACTGGACGTTGGCCCTTGATGAAACTTTGCCAGATGATGGACCTTGATATGCCCTATCCATTGATATATGGCTTATGTGCCGGTCAACGCTGTGAAGGGTACCTCTAGTGTATCGATTTGAAATCAAAGTGATATAAGTTGAATTACAGACATATATTTGGGGTGTCTAGGTATGGAAACCACAAACACTCCAAACGGTTTTGGATAGCTTTTGAAAAGACCTTTCAAACGGTATATATATGTTTGGGATCCATGATGATTTCGGGGTAGCTCTAGTGTATCGATATGAAGCTCTATTACCAAAAAACGTTGAAAATTCAACTTTTAACCCTCTTTATGGGGAAACTGGGTGTTGGACCTTGATGAAAATGTGCCAGAATGTGGGCCCGAGTATCCTCTATCAAACGGTATATGGCTTATATGCCGGTCAACACTGTGAAGGGTACCTCTAGTGTATCGATTTGAAGTCGTAATGAAGAAAATTAGTGAAAAGTATTGGAAATTCAATTTTTAAGCCCTATTACGGGGAAACTGGGTGTTGGACTTTGATGAAACTTTGCCAAATGATGGACCTTGATATGCCCTATCCATTGATATATGGCTTATATGCCGGTCAACGCTGTGAAGGGTACCTCTAGTGTATTGATTTGAAATCGAAGTGATATAAGTTGAATTACAGACATATATCTGGGGTATCTAGGTATAGAAACTACAGGTTTTCCAAACGGGTTTGGATAGCTTTTGAAAAGACCTTTCAAACGGTATATATATGTTGGGGATTCATGATGATTTTGGGGTAGCTCTAGTGTATCGATATGAAGCTCTATTACCAAAAAACGTTGAAAATTCAACTTTTAACCCCTTTATGGGGAAACTGGGTGTTGGACTTTGATGAAAATGTGCCAGATGATGGAACTTGATATGCCCTATCCATTGATATATGGCTTATATGCCGGTCAACACTGTGAAGGGTACCTCTAGTGTATCGATTTGAAATGATGCAAGTCGAAGTTAGGATCCACCATCTTTCATTCCCGGTTCTTATGACCCACCCGAATCCGGTTCCAGCCCGAGTTCTACGCACGTTTCACATTAAGCCCCTACGGCCGGAGGCTGGCAGTGTATTTTGAGGTTTTTCTTACTTGTAAACCAAATCTGATGTATAAAAGACTGTTTTTATATGAACTTTAGAAGTTCTATTGAATGG
>NW_022596914.1:0-1380 GCF_009176505.1 Sitodiplosis mosellana | reverse complement strand
AAATAGTTGTTTTTTTGGGGCAAGCTATCACTTGGTAAAGTGGAACCACCCTTTCCTGGCAAAAATCCTGGCTACGGCCCTGTCTGTGATACTTATTTAATTGATTTTAACACGAGTACAAATACTGTTAAACAGAGAATTAATGAATATTTTAAAAGAAATAGATTATGGAGAGAGTGATAAATTTTATGCAAATATAGCAACTTAATTAATGTAATATAATGTAAATATACAAAATAATATTTATACTAAATAAACCACCTCTGGCGAAGAAACGCTGTATGGTGCAGAATAATAATAATAATAATTTTTTTTAAAAAATCATGAAAGTTTGGTTTTATCTTGTAGCTAGATTCAATACCTAAATAGGAAAACATTTTTTGATTTGACCTCTATTCGCGTCCGATATTTCCCTTCGGGCGGATGCTTCCATTTTGGGCTCTGCAAAAAACCGTGGGGAGAATCGGTCCACCACACGGGGCTATTCGCGCCGGCCGCATTTTATAAGTTCATCTTTGAGAAATTGTTTTTTTTATGATTTAATTATCTTCAGACATTCGAATATAAACAATTTCAACCATTGGTTGACTGATTTGAACATTTCATGACTCAAAAAATAAAAGAAAGCTAGTACCTAAAAGTAATAAAACGTACCCATTAAATGTAAAATTGTTAACCCATTGACGCCCAAGGAAATTTTTTTTTCGAATTTTCCGATGAAAATTTGTGAGGTACATGTGGCTGGACCCCCCCAGTTCGAAAAATGAAAAAATAATTCCGGATTCGGAATCTGGGGAGTTAGTGCTGGTTTGTGCCAAATTTGTAGAGTTTGTGCTGCAACTGGGCGCGAGCACTAACTCGCCAAAGTCAGAAATTTGGAAAAAACGGCCATTTTGTATGGCGACTTTATCTCAGGCCACGAATCTTGATGTACTGAGACAAGTTTTGTAAAATTTGGAGTTAGTGCTGGTTGTGTGCAAGTTTCCAGAGTTTGTGCTGCAACTACACGCGAGCACTAACTCACTGAAAATGAATTTTTGTCAAATTTGAAGAAATTGTTCGGCGACTCCATCTCAGGCCATGAATGTTGGTGTACTGAGATTGGTTTTGAAAAATTTGGAGTTAGTGCTGGTAGCATGCAACATTTGAATCCCTTTTGCACCTCTTGTTTCCGAGCACTAACTCACTGAAAATGAAATTTTGTCAAATTTGAAGAAATTGTTCGGCGACTCCATCTCAGGCCATGAATCTTGGTGTACTGAGATTGGTTTTGGAAAATTTGGAGTATTGCTGGTAGCATGCAACATTTGAAGCCCTTTTGCACCTCTTGTTCCCGAGCACTAACTCACTGAAAATGAAATTTTGTCAAATTTGAAGAAA
>NW_022596913.1:0-1800 GCF_009176505.1 Sitodiplosis mosellana | reverse complement strand
CATTTTGAATCGACTTTGGCAGCAATAAAAAGGCATATTGCTCCACATTTTGGTAGCAAAGCGAAGTTACGTTGTGCATTGGTTCTACAGACAATCGTGAGTCCCGTTCAATTGCCAGTGAATTTGATGAGCTGAAAATCGTTTCCGACACAAAACGGGCAGAAATCAAAGCAAAAATCTGTTGGAGCCAAACCGACGGCAAATCAAAATTCCAGTTCAGATTTGTATGCATCGTATTACAGTGGAAATTTCCATACACCACGCGGTGTTCGAGAGCATTGTGTTCACCATTGTCGACCGCATGTTCATTCCGTTATTCGCCATTCGTTTGCCTCTCATTCGCAATCGCAGTAGCAAGCAACAACAATTCAACCGGGCCTGCGTATGAGCATTCTACACAAGCAAAGTGATTCGTCGTTGTCGACTTCAAAGCAATTTGAAACACGCGGCGCACAAACTGAATACACATTTCCATACGAATTTGCACGCTCTCTACAACAGCAAAATAAACGCCGTCACATTGAAAACCAACGAAACGAAGCATCCATTGGTGAATTTAATACTCGATAAAATTCGTCGTTTTGGCGTCATTTATTCTCGTCGATATTTTTGACCACTTTCTTTCAATTTCATGTAAAAATGGGTAAAAATCGCCGCCAATCGAGACTTTCGGCTGCAGCTTCAGCAAATGAAGATGGAAACCAATTTTTAACTTTGGATACAGTTCGTGTGCGCACACAAAGAATTCTCAGAGCTACTGTTGATAACATTAGTCAACTCAATGTTGTTACTCATTTGAACACTCTTCGTGTGCTAAAAGATGAATTGGAAGAAAAATGGAATGACTTCATCCACGCATTTGAAGACCATGAAAATGCACTGGCTGCATCGGACGATCCCAATTTGCAAATGATTACGACCGAGTATGTTGAAAGTCACAACCAATTTTTGCAGGCCAAATTACATGTCGCTGAGTTGATTACGAAGAATACAGTCGCACCAACTGTGGTTCAAACACGAAATGATTCGACAACGGCCATTTCGTCTCAATTCAAGATGCCGCCAATTAGAATCACTCCGTTTGACGGCAATTCTGCCGATTGGATCGAATTTAAAGCCACTTGTGAATCAGTTTTAACAGATCGCATACCCGATGTGCATCGTCTTCAATTTTTAAAAGACGCATTAATTGGCGAGCCTCGTGAGACAGTACGTTATGTATTGCCTGGTCCGAATTGTTACGCCCGTGCAATGCAATTGTTGAAAGCTAGTTTTGAACATCCGAGGTCAATTGTGAATGATCATCTTCGTAAATTTTATGCCATTCCAAAAATGTCATCTCCTACAGCCAGTGCCTTGCGTTCAATGTTAAACACTGTCAATTCAATGGTTGCTGCTCTAAGTGAATTTAATATCGATACAACTTCATGGAGTTCCATCATAATTTTTCATTTGTCGCAGCGATTTGATGACTCTACTCTGACACATTGGGAAGAGAAATTAGAAGGTAAACGCTCAGTACCCGAATTGAAGGTTTTATTGGATTTTTTGAGAACTCGAATAACTACTCTCGAAACCACTGAACATTTCGCGAATGAAAAAGAAGAGACATCCGAATCCGAGTTCGAAGAACCATTGGAATCGAATTCCAAACCACAATTCAATCACAAGCCTTCGATTGAAAACAAAACATGATGCTGTACATGATTGGATTGAATCTCACAGTTCCTGATCGCTTCAATGGGGGGGAGAATGTCGTGGACTTTTGCATTAGTTTTAAGTTTTTTTTGTTAATTTTAA
>NW_022596912.1:0-6167 GCF_009176505.1 Sitodiplosis mosellana | reverse complement strand
AAAAAAAAAAATAATTAAATTATGAATGCAAAAAAGAAATGGTTTGCGCCAAATGTTTCAGCTGATTTACTGAAAAAATTTCGCCTCGCTCCGCTCGCAAGTTGACATGTATTTTTCAATCTAATTCTACTTGCACCGAGAGCCAAAACGTCTTGATAGTCGCCACAACGCCTTTAAGCAAATATTTCGGTTTTCTATGCGATATATCAAAGCCGTGTCAGAAAAAAAATTATCAGCTTTTGGAAGAACTATTAACCCTTTAATGCGCAATTTTTTATTTTTGAATGATTTTGATATATGTTATGTTCCACGATAAATAGAAAAAAAACGAGGAAAAGAGTCAAAACTGTCAAATCGCCATAACAGCCTGAATAAATTAAATTTCATAAGTTAAATTGATGTGTTTTGGTCATAGGTGTTAATTTTTGTAATAATTATTCGTTTTTTTATTCACTTATTACTTTTGTCATATTTATTCATTTATTCGTTATTCGTTCTTATTCGCGAATAAGAACGAATAATTATTCATTTATTCGTGAATAAGTTGTAATAGTTATTACTTCTTACAACTTCTTTTTCAATTTTCATTCGTTTTCTTATTCGTTTCTTATTCACTTCTTATTCGTTTCATATATTATTCAATTTTTATTACATTTCTTATTCGTTTCTTGCATGAATAAATGAATAATTATTCGTTCTTATTCGCGAGTAAGAACGAATAACGAATAAATGAATAATCACATAAAATGAATAAGTAATAAAATCTTTTATCACTTATTATTTATTCGTTACACCTATGGTTTTGGTCCTATGAATCATAATTTGACAATCGAAAAGGATGTGAAAACCCACAAGATGCGAGGATGGAAAATTTGTAATTCTGCTTTAATTTCGCATTTTTTCACAGCAGTACATGAACACAAAAAACTTTCGATGCAGCTAACCATATATATAAAGTAATGTATTTAATGAAAGATGGTTCAATTCCCTACATTGGTTTCCAAACAAGTATGCAAAAATATTCAGTGGTTTCGTAGTTATAGCGTTTGCCATATCTGGTTCCTTTAAGAACCAATGCGTGATAAAGGGTTAAAATTTCTTTGAGAAAATGTTCGCTTTATTTCTTAAATTTAGGGCGGCAAAAATACAATTTGCACGGGGCGGTAAAACACCCAGATCCGGCACCGGTCGTAGTAGTTATGCGATCAACATGAAACTTTCAGAATCTTATTTTTCTCCCAAAAAATTACACTCCAGAAAGTTTGAAGCCATTCGGAGTCGATTGACGGGTACCTCCCATACAAAATTGTCATTTTTTCGAAGTTTTTCTTTGGGCAAGTACCCCAGGATAAAATCGAAAATGGCTCATCTTCGAACTTAAACTAAGTTTTTTGGATACAAAACTTTTGGCATTTCCAGATTTTGATTATCTCAATTATTTTTTGAGTTATCGTGTTAACAAACACCAACGACGACAACGACGACAACGACGGTACACGAACGGAAAAGTGTCTCAAAAAGTGGTTTTCTACGCGTTTCATGAGTTTTTATGATGATCTAAACCAATTTTGCGAAAAAAGTTTTCGGGACCAATTCCTATACTTTCCCTTAACACCGTATGTACACTCCCAAAAATCAGCCATATCCGTTATTAATATACCTTGTAGTAAACGCGTTCATAGTGTTTCACTGTAGTAGCAAAGTATCCTATTAAATTCCACTGTGGTATTACTACAAGAAAATTTAATAGGATACACCGCTACTACAGTGAAACACTATGAACGCGTTTACTACAAGGTATATTAATAACAGATATGGCTGATTTTCGAGAGTGTACGGAAAAGCAATACAGTAATTGTGAATTTCGACACTTTTGTATGGGAGGTACCCGTAAATCGATTCCGATTTTTTTTCAAACTTTCAGAATCTTATTTTTCTCCCAAAAAATGAAACCAGTCGATTTGCGGGTACCTCCCATACAAAAGGTCAATTTCTTTAGGTTTTTCGAATCAAAAATGGGTCAATCAAAAATTCGAACTTAAACTAAGTTTTTCGGATACAAAACTTTTGGTATTTCCAGATTGCGATTATCAACGATGACGACGGCGACGGCGACAACGACGGCACACGAACGGGAAAGTGTCTCAAAAATTGGTTTTCCACGCGTTTCATGATTTTTTATGATGATCTAAGCTAATTTTGCGAAGGAAGTTTCCTGGACCAATTCCTATACTTTCCCTTGACACGGTGTGTACGGCGAAATTAAAACTATATTTTGATCGTTGCTCCTTGTGAGAACGGTTCACTCTTTTCAAAATCTCGAAAAATGGATCGATTCTATAATAAAGTCAAAAGTACCGTTATTTTTTCGAAATGGTTTTTGTAAACTGCCTGAAATATAGGCAAAGGATGTCGCTTAAGACTGCCAATACTTTCATTAGTTTATATTTTCATTTTGTTGTGAAATAAATGAGTTTTCTCGAGAAAAAAAACAGCTATTTTCGAGATATTTTATAAAGGATGAACCTAAAATCGTACTAAAATAAAAAGAATTACATTGGTAATCCCGAACTTTTCCGTACCGTTGGCCTGCGTTATCCGTAAGTAGTTTTGGTTGTTTTATGTGAATTTTCTTGAAATAAAGGCAGTGAAAATATAATAATAAAAATAAAGTGAAAAATCGGTCACTTTAATTAAAACTTCGACAATTTTGTATACGAGATACCCGTAAACCGATTCTTATTGGCTTTAAACTTTCTGAGGTTTCATTTTTTGGAGAAAAAATAAGATTCTGAAAGAATGAGAGAAATTATCTTTCTCTCGGTGTTATTTTAGCTTCGATTATTCGAATACAAGAGCATTGTGATATACACGCTACTAATTTTTGCCGTCGAGTTGTGTGACAAATCATCGGGCAAATACAACCGAACAAATAGCGCAGCAACGAGTTCTTTTTCCAAATTAATGGAAAAAGATTTTAGGCAGCTAGGGAATCGAACCGCAGGTCTTCTGAACGTTCAATTTCTCCTCTAAAAAAAAAAAAAAAAAAAAAGATTCTGAAAGTTTCATCTTGGTCGCATTTGCAGAAGTTTGGTTTTTGGCCCTCAATTTTTCCAAGAAAATTTCGACAAAAATTGAGGACAAAAAATCAAACTTCTGCACATGCGATCAACATAAAACTTTCAGAATCTTATTTTTTCTCCAAAAAATGAAACCTCAGAAAGTTTGAAGCTAATCAGAATCGATTAACGGGTACCTCCCATACAAAATTGTCCACAAATCGGTAATTTTAGTGAAAATTTCAAAAAATTTGTATGGGGGGTACTTGTAAATCGATTCCGATTGGTTTCAAAATTTCAGAATCTTATTTTTCTCCCAAAAAATTTCACAGAAAGTTTGAAGCCAATCGGAGTCGATTTACAGGTACCTCCCATACAAAAGTGTCAATTTTTTGAGGTTTTTCTTAGGGCAAGTACCCCAGGGTCAAATCGAAAATGGCTCAACTTCGAAATTAAACTAAGTTTTTTAGATACAAAACTTTTGGCATTTCCAGATTTTGATTATCTCAATTATTTTTTGAGTTATCGTGTTAACAAACACCAACGACGACAACGACGACAACGACGACAACGACGGCACACGAACGGAAAAGTGTCTCAAAAAGTGGTTTTCTACGCGTTTCATGAGTTTTTATGATGATCTAAACCAATTTTGCGAAAAAAGTTTTCGGGACCAATTCCTATACTTTCCCTTGACACGTTGTGTACGGAAAAATAAAACCCAAAAATCGTACTAAAAAACCCAAAAATCGTACTAAAAGAAACCGAAAATCGTACTAAAAAACCCGAAAATCGTACTAAAAAACACCGAAAATCATACTAAAAAAAACTGAAATCGTACTAAAAAAACCGAAAATCGTACTTGAAAAAACCGAAATTCAGACTATTCCACATCTTTTTTATTTCGATCTGTTCAAATTAATAATAAATCAATACGTCTTGCATCGTCAACAAATTTTTACATATATTTTATTTTGAATTTTGTTTTGTATTTTTATTCAAGGTGAAAACACACCAAGATTCAACTGCGATGCATCGAAACGTAATTAATTGGAAATTGACCTTTCTTACATTTATTTGCAAAGGGTTGTACAATTGACATGGAAAAAAATTACGTTATTGAATGGCAATAGACAATATAGTTGAAATTGGAAAAGACTACTTTCTGATTTCCATTGTCCATTTCTCTGATTGTGATCTGACTTGGTATTTACTACAAGCCCAGTCTATGTCATTTGAATTAACTTTTCTCAAGTATTTGTTTGATTTTCAATTAAAAAGTCACTCTAAAACATGCCAATAGTAATAATACGATTCAGTTTTATCTATTTGTCCTTTGCTTTTATTTTATTGAATGAAATTTGCTTAGAATATTCTTAATCATAGACACAATCAATCGTTGCATCGTCAATAAAAATGTTAAAATGAAAACACAGAATTTTCTCGTGTTACACCGAGAACAGCTTCAACTTCTCGCATTGCTTTTGAGTAACCTTTACGGATTACTTGATTCAGCGTTTCTGCATCATTTTTAGCTTGATTCAAATCACGCTTTTGTTTTGAGGCTCTTCTGGTTGGTGCCAACAACTCATGTCGGTTTTTGTTAATAATAAGCTCCCGTTGTTGGAGGTGGTCAAATACATAGCGTCTGTCGAAACCTTAACAAGAATTTTGCAATATTCGACTTAAATGAGTCTCTAGTTCCAGCAGTATTTACAAGTGTTATAAAATTGTTTATGCAACGAATCATACGAGCAATGGGTTGTTGACGTAAATAATCGGTATCAAATAGAGGTTCACTAAGTGTTCTGTTATTTCTTAATGCACGACGTTGTTCAAGCCTCACAAATTTCGAACTAATAAATTCGTCATTGATATTACATTTATATACATCAAAAGCAATAACTGCATCAGCAATTTCTCTTCTTAAGTCTTATGGTTGTATTTTAAGTTGCTTACACCTATCAAAGTATGGAGTTAGTCTAAATGAAGGAGCATTTCTTCTATTTTCTAGCAAATAAATAACAAATCGCTTCTGTATCGATTCGATATCTCCAATATAAATATCCTGATATGGGCTCCATATAACTGAAGCAAATTCTAAAATAGGCCTAACATGAGCCAAATACAATATTTTTTGTGTGTCATATGTAAAGTTTCGGTTTGAAAAATGCTTGATGCAGCCAATCATGCGTCTCGCTTGAATGGTTTTCTGTTCGATGTGTGCTTATCGATCAGAACGCCGAGATCGCGAATCTCTTCCTTCCTCTCAATTAAGTAATCTCCCATAGTGTAGTTAACGACGATAGATGATTTTTTTCGACATAACGTAAGCATTGCACATTTTTGATTGTTGAAGAACAGTCGATTATTATTGCACCAGTCGATGCCAATTTCCATTGCAATCTTGATATCGTCTGCTAATAGCAGCACCGTAGATTTTTCAACACTAACAACTATGTCGTTTATGAACGTGGTGAACAAAATTGGGCCAAGCACACTTCCAGCAGGCACACCAGAAGGCGACGAGTATGATCTGGATTTGGATTGGCCAATCTTAACAAAATTGAATCGATCGATGACAAAGTCACATAGCCATTTGGCAGTTTTACGTCCAATTTTGAAGTGAGCAATTTTTTCGATGAGTTTACGATGCCAGACTCGGTCGAACGCAGTTTTGAAATCTCGGTAAAAAACATCGAGCTGCATTTTCTTGCGAAATGACTCGTGTGCCAATATCGACAGGTTCAGTAGATTCGTAGTGACAGAACGCTTAGTTATGAATCCATGTTGTGAATAAGATAATTGTGGGTCGATGATGGCGCTTAGCTGGTGTTTAATTGCTATTTCGAAGATTTTCAATATGACTGAACTGATTGCTATGACCCGATAGTTTGTAACATCATCTTTGTCGCCTTTTTTGAAGACAGGCACAACTCTTGACAGTTTGAGCAAGTACGGTATAGTACCAGCATCAAATGTCTTCTGGAACAAAAGCCAAATCGGCCATACAATGGCGTCAACACATTGTTTTATGACAAACGGTGATATATCATCAGGCCCAGCTCCACTATGCCATTTTAACGAGTTAATGGCTAGTTCGATGCT
>NW_022596911.1:0-1317 GCF_009176505.1 Sitodiplosis mosellana | reverse complement strand
CTGAGTTGAAATCATGTCTGCCGAAATACATAACTGTGATGCCAGTAAATGCACGGGATCGGATTTTGATGGTGAATATCTGCAATGTTTTTCTTGCCATGAGAAGTGTTACATTCAATGCCTCAGTAAATGTGAAGCCACAAAGAGACTATTCACTAAATTCAACCTGTACGATGATCGCGGACAACCGGTAGCCGAAAATTCTAAGCACACTATACAACGATTGAAAATATACTTCTCCATATCATCAGCGATAACAGTTACATGCGCAACGTGCAGGAATTATTTTGTTGAGATGAAAAATCAGAATGGCACCTTGAAAACGGAGATCAGAAACAAAACAGATGAAATATCACGCCTATCCGCTGAATTGAATAGCCTCAATGGTCAATTGGATAACCTCAAAAGTGCCATTGAACAATTGGAAGCAAAACAAACGACACAAATTGAAGAAAATAAACAGAATGGTGACACTGACACTCAAATTAATGCTGATCGGAAAATGTTGGCAGATGCAATGAAGAAACTTGGTGAAAAGATAACGATATCTATCCAAAGTGAAATTGAAACAATTGTCGAATCAATCCAAACCGGTGAAACGGTTTCACATTCACCCGATGCAATTGTTTACTCGATCCACTTATCAAAATTTCCATTGAGTACCACACCCGATGATATCGTTGAATTGGTTTTGGAAAAAACTGGTCTTACAAATAATGAATGTTTTCAAGTTCATATTTTGCCCCAAGGAAAACGGAAGAAACAACCGAGACAGCATTTGGCGTTCAAAATCTCTACTCTGAACCAATCGATATATAATCAAATCCTGAATAATGAAATATGGGCACCTGATTATACGGTCAGAACATTTCTGAAAGAGAAAGCCAGACAAAATCGTCAACGTTTTGGTCAGAATAAACATCGGCGTCAACGTCCAAACCAAAATGGTCACAGTCAAAGGCCAAATTCAATGCCATGGAGAAGCAAAACCATCAACAATCATCGATCACAACCAAATCGCAGGAATTGGAATGAAAATTTCCAACGATCACGTCGTGGATACGGCCGATTTGTTGAACGGCGCAATAACATCAGACGTAATGACAATTTTGGCTACTCGAATGGTTATAATAACAATCAATTTTTTCAGAATAGTGACCAAAACATGAATTTGAACTACCGAGTCGATAGTAGATACCAATACGGTGTTCCTGATAATTTCCAATATGGCAATTTTGCACAAAACAGTCAAATTGCCAGGCCACATCACCAGTCTTCGTCTTTTTTACCGCAATATTGGACCGATCCGCAGCAGAA
>NW_022596910.1:0-7300 GCF_009176505.1 Sitodiplosis mosellana | reverse complement strand
CATTTTGTCGACGTACTGATTGTATAGTTCAGTGTTTTTTGCACTGAATTCCTCGTGCAATTTTTCAAATGGCTGCTTATCATTGGTCAGCTTCCAGTAATCCCATGCTTTTTTCCTTAAGTTCTTGAGGTGTCGAAGTTCTTTGTTTTTCCATGGGCATTTTTGGTTGTTCTTGCGGACATACGTTGGAACCGTACACTGAATAGCTTCCGCTAGCACGTCATGAAGGGATGACACCTTCTCCGCAAGTGATTTGTTTGCGAATAAGTCATCGAAATTGACGGCAGCAAAATATTCGTTCATGCGCTGAAAATCAGCCCATTTGAAATTGAAATGCGTGTTATTCTGGTTTTCTGAACCATTGTTAATCGGATGCCATTCAAATTCAATCAACAAAGGAGGGTGGTGAATGTCGATTTTATCCGTCAATGACAGTTTAGTAGCATCGCTCACTGTTGTGTTGGCATGGTCGTTAGTGAAAAATAGGTCCAACAGTTTGAGGTTCCGATTTCTTATTGAATTGATTTGCTGGAGGCCCAGGCCCATCAGGCCGGTAATGAAATCAGCAGCACATTGGGAGTGGAAATTAGAGGGAACAAGCACATTGCTAACCTCATCGTCATTTATCCACTCAACGTTTGTCAGATTAAAGTCACCAACAACTATCACAACGTCATCGGCATTTGTCGTGAGTGATTCAATGGCTGAACGATGCAAAGCGTAGATTTTGTTGGGTGAGTTCGGTGGAATGTATGCATTGTAAATAAAAATGTTGTGTGTTGGCAAGCTCGCTTTAATGCATACGTGCTCAATGTCCACTTTGTCGAATTTAATTTCTTCAGTAGAGAAGATTTCATTGTTGAGCGCAATGAGAACACCTCCACCTCGTCTAAATGATCTGTCTTTGCGGTAGACGTCGTAAGTGCTATTAAAGAATTCGGCATTACGGTGGCTATGTTTGAGCCAGGTTTCAGTCAAGATGACTATGTCAAAACCGAAAGCAGCACATTTGTGGAAAAATTCATCCTGTTTGTTACCCAAGCTGCGAATGTTTTGGTAGTAGACACTGATGCGTGTCGCGTCGGGTGTGTGCAGCTTGGGGTTTAACGGAATCGTCTGTTGTCCACGCGATGGACGAAACGGTTTTGCTGTTGCTCGGAGTTTGCTGCGCGGTAGAGACTTGGGCGCTGAGCAAATGGATTGAACTAATGGTTCACACTCGGTGTCGTCGGTGCCTGTGTATAGGCGTACATTGGCTGAGGATGGCTTCTGACTCTGTTTGTGTTGCCATTTGAGTGCATCCCGTTTTTTGACTGCCGGTTTGAATTTGCATGTGGTGCACTGGTGGACGAGGGAGGTTTCGGTTTGTCCACAAATTCACAGGCCTTAACTGAACTTGGCCATATCGACGGGTTAATAACACGTTCAAAATATTGACGAGGAAAGGTCAGTTTGAACGTTATGAATTTGTAGCTTGAAATTGGCCGGCCACCACTTGTCAATCTTTTGCATTGAATCTCATTGACAATGTTGGATGTGGAGTCAATGAAGCGCAAATGACTCAAAATATCATCACAGGTGGTGTCATTTGAAAAGCGTGAAATGTGAACGCTCTTCGTCAGTTTAGATGACAGTAGAACTGATGGAACAATTTTCTTTTGTAAATTGCTAACCTGTGGTAACGGTACCGCTTTGGCGTGCAAATTGCTGGCTTGAGCGCGTGAGGCATTTTTTATAACCGGGTTGGCGGGCCGGAGCGTGAACAAGATTGCGCAAATTCATTGCATTCTGCTGAAGTGATGGTGTTCTGACACTTTCATCAGCAGCGTTGTCAACGCGTGACATACCTGGATCGTCGGATGATGTGAGGCACGTACGTTTCACCGTTTCGTTGATTAAGCAACCAATTCTACGCTTAACGTGTTTTTGGTCCGGACGTGGAGTGTCAAAATATACACTCGATGTAGCAGCATCCGATTCGACATTTGGGACGACTGTAATGTCCAAGTCATCGTTTTTTTCACTCACGTTCATCGGTTCAGCTGACTTTTCTTCGATCACAACATTTTCAGTGTGCACGGTGGCATTGGCATTTTCAATAAAACGAAGAAACGAATTTTGGTCAATATCAATCACTTCTGTAGCACCGATATTCTGCTCATTTCGTTAATTTTGGTTGCTGGCATTCTTTTGCGGTAAGTCCGCGCACAACACTTTGTCGATGAGAGGCACTAGCGATTGTTTGAGGTCCAAAATAAAATTTGAACACTCAGTGAAATTGTTTACAATGCCACTAAGAGTGTGTGGCTGACAACTGTCACAATACCACTGTAAACCGGCAATTTTCGCCAAAAAGTTTGTCAGAGTTTTATTGAAAACATTAGTGGAATCATTTTTATTAAGGCACGCAAAGTGAAAATGCTTGCCGCACAAACCATAGCATGAAATGCTTTTGTTTTTGTCATTGGCTACGGGTTTCACACACAACGCACATTGGGCCATTTTATGGTTATGAAAAAAAAACAACAACAATAACACGGGAAAACGATGTGAGTAACGAGAGCGACGTAACCAAAAATGTGCACAAATTATCACAGAAAGAAATCGACGAAATTGATGTTGACACGGATGAACTTTATAATATTCAAATACAGCAAGTCTTTACGAATAGAATGATATAAAATTTGTGACAAAACAATGTGGATAACTATTTAAAAACGATAAAATAATGTAAAAAAAGACGAGAAACGAAAAAAAAAAAACACAACTGTCAGCGTAGCTGTCAAACGTCATATGATAAACATGAAATTATTGTTTTTCCAAGTGTACTTTGCATAAATTTTTGTTCGGTGGATAATTTCTCGTAAAAGGATGTTAAATAAATTTCATCTCAACCAATAAAGAATAAAGAATGATTATGTGAACAAGCTCTATCGAGAAATAATACGGTTTGTTGTGTGCTAAACGGTTTGTGCGTGAACGTCTCAATACCTCAGTATAAATATGAGCGATCAAGAAGAGATTAGCAAAGAGCTAGCCGCTCAAAAGCAGCGCATGGACACGTTGAAGAAGTTCGTAACGAATTACAGCAAAGATGGAAAAAGCGTAAAAAAAAAGGTTGAATACTTCGAAAAGAGGTTACAACGATTGCAAGATTGGTGGGTTAGTTTTGACAAAGCCAATCATGAATTGATCGAGACGGGAAAAAATTAAAAAGACGAGTATTTTACCGATAATCATTTTGAAAAAGGAAAAACGGGGTATCAAGACATAAGGAGCAAAATTCAACAAGATATGTTGGATTTTAAGCAGCAAACGGAAAAAAATGCAGCAACAAGCTCTGGTGTTTCAGGCAACGCGACGCCAATTAAACAGTGTGCAAAAACAACAACGAAAGAAATTGAATTTGTGGATTTGTTGGCGGACGACGATGACGAAAATGAAAGCGTTGACGGTGATAATGCTGATAATGATTTTCAAGAAGAGCTTCCACCAACAGTGGCAGTTATGCTGTATCAGAAAAAAGAGCTATTCGACATCTTTAAAATGTTAAATCGAAACGAAACGGTGTCTCAAGGAGTAGCCAACGCCCAATTAGACCAGTTTAAAATCATCTGGCCTGCATTCAGAGTAACATATCGACAAGTGAAAGTGTCTACGGAAAAAAAGTGGTGTGATGGAATTTCATTCAACGAAATACAACAGAAATTCGTTACATTGTGTGGAAAGTTAAACGATACGAAAAATAATTCCATGCAAAACGCGAACGTAAAGCTTCCGAAAGTAAAATTGCCGGAGTTTGATTGTGCAAGTGACAACTGGAGAGAATTTAAATCGATGTTTGATAAAATGGTGCACGAAAATATGGTAATAAATGCGAGAATGTCGGAAAGTTAATCGAAAAAATTCTTGATATTCCATGTCAAAGCGCTGAAACGAGCAATGGTTTGAAAAATTTATTTGACACAGCCAATGAATGTTTAATGGCAATAAAAAACTACAACGTAAACATCAAAGATTGGGATCCGTTGATCATCCATATTTTAAAGAAAAAATTGCACAAATCTACGGTCATCGACTACGAATCAAAATTAAACGACGTACGTGAATTGCAAACTTTGTCATCATTCTTACAATATGTGGAGCATCGTTTCATGGCGTTGCTATCGGCAGAAAATAGCGGCCAGAAAAACTTAGAAAAAACTGAAAAGTATGCAAAAAAGAGTAAAAAGGTCTACGAAACTCCATTCGGGTGCACATACTGTAATAAGCCTCATTCGATATACAAGTGCTTTGATTTCAAAAAGAAGAGCGTGAAAGAGAGAAGCGAATGGGCGAAAAACGAAAAAGCGTGTGTAGTATGTCTTCAAATGCATGTCATAATCAGTCAGTGTTCAAGCAAATATATGTGCAAGACGTGCGGAAAGAAACACAATACTTTATTGCACTTTGAAGCAAAAAAAGAAGCGAGGAACGAAACGCAAACAACACTGATAGCTACGACGTCAAATAATGTAACAACGGCCAATACGGATGGCAATTCATCGCAAGTACAAGTTTTATTAACAACGAAAAATGAAGCAAATTTATTACCAGTGGCGTTCGTGAATGTTTTGGCAAAAAAATGGTGAGAAAATTTTAATGAAATCTATAGTCGATGGTTGCTCTCAAGGAGCGTTGATGACGGAAAACGCCTTTCAAAAGCTGAATCGATGTGCAGATAGAATAATTGCGGATGTAGAAGGAGTAGCTGCCTGCACTCAAACGGCAAAGAAAATAGCTCCAATTACGGTACAACCGCATTTCACTGACAAATATTCATTAGACACTGATGTAATCATTTTGAAAAAAAATAACGAATCTTGCGTATTTTAAAGACGATTTGGCAAATTATGATCATTTACAAAACTTAATATACGCCGATCCAACGGTAAATGACGACGGTGAAATTGATTTACTGTTGGAAGTGGCTGAATTTTCTAAAATTGTTAAGCACGGTTTGATCAAGGGTGCCGAAGATTCGCCAATTGCAATGAACTCTGAATTAGGCTGGCTCATCATGGGTCCGCAAAGTAAAGAAGAACGTAACAACACTATGAAAATAACGACTTTAATTTCAAATGTGGAAATTGAAAAGAAAATCTCCGAATTTTTCGTTTCCGAAGATGTTGACGGCATTGATAATGAGGTCAATGAGCCAGAAATGACTGCAGAAGAAAGCTATTGCGAAGAACATTACGTAAAAAATACAAAACGAGACGACGTTGGCCGATTGATTGTTTCAATGGCATTTAAAAATAAAAAATGGCCAGAGCTTGGCGACTCGCGCAAATTGGCTTTAGCGACTCTGTTTCAGTTAGAAAAAAGATTCGAAAAAAAACCAAGAATTAAAGAAACAGTACAGTGCCGTAGTGAAGGAATCCATTGAGAGTGGACATTTAGTTTTGGTAGAAAATCCGCCAAATGAAGCGCATTACATTCCTCATCCCGCGGTGTTCAAGGAGAGCACAACCACAAAATTGAGATCAGTGTATAATGCGTCACAGAAAACTTCAAATGGCAAATCCTTAAATGAACAGTTGGCAGTCGGAAAAGTGGTGCAACCGTCGATCTTCGAATTAATGCTACGATGGAGAGAATCGAAAATTGCAATCATCGCTGATCTTGAAAAAATGTACAAACAGATCAGACTTAATGAAAAGCAGCAACATCTTCAGATGGTTTTGTGGCGTAACTCGGGCACTGAGCGCATCAAAAGCTATAAAATGACAACAGTTAGGTAAATGTCACTGGCCCCGCCCGGTCGGAAAAATGAAAAACCAATTCCAGATTCGGACTCGGGGGAGTTTGTACTCACCGTATGCAAATTTCCAGAGTTTGTACTCTCACTGGGCCCGAGTACAAACTCGGCAAAGTTGAAAATTTGGAAAAAACGGCCATTTTGTATGGCGACTTTATCTCAGAGGCCGAATGTTGATGTTCTGGGGTCATTTTCATATGATTTTGGGTTAGTAATAACTGTGTGCAAAGTTTCAGAGTTTGTACTCTCACCCAGTCCGAGTACAAACTCGTCAAAGTTGACATTTTGTCAAATTTTACCAATTTGTATGGCGACTTCATCTCAGAGGCCGAATGTTGATGTTCTCGGGACATTTTCATATGATTTGGAGTTTGTACTGGCCGTGTATAAAGCCGCAGAGTTTGTACTCTCACCCAGTCCCAGTACAAACTCCTCAAAGTTGACATTTTGTCAAATTTTGCCAATTTGTATGGCGACTTCATCTCAGAGGCCGAATGTTATTGTTCTCGGGATATTTTCATATGATTTGGAGTTTGTACTGACCGTGTGCAAAGCAACAGAGTTTGTACTCTCACCAGGCCCGAGCACAAACTCCTCAAAGTTTAAAATTTTGTCAAATTTCGGAAATAAAAAACAACGAAAAAATTTAATGTCAGAGGCTAGATTCTGATGTTCTGAGGTCATTTTCATGTTATTCGGAGTTTGTACTGGCCGTGTGCAAAGCCGCAGAGTTTGTACTCTCACCCAGTCCGAGTACAAACTCGTCAAAGTTGACATTTCGTCAAGTTTTGGGCATTTGTATGGCGACTTCATCTCAGAAGTCGAATGTTGATGTTCTCGGGACATTTTCATATGATTTGGAGTTTGTACTGGCCAAGCGTTCGTCATAGAATAGCTTAGCATGCACTCCATTTAATACTCGGTATTATATACCGGTATATCGCACACGCAGAGCTGACGCACGCACCTCTCTCGCGCGCAAACGCTTCGAGTTGTGAGTGTATGCCATGTGGTTCTGTGTCTGAATTGGTTGCGATCGTTGTGAATGTAAATGTGTGCGTGCGAGAGAAGTGCTTGCGGCAGCTCTGCGTGTGCGATATACCGGTATATAATACCGAGTATTAAATATAGCGTCTGCTAAGCTATACTCTCACGGACGCTTGGTACTGGCCGTGTGCAAAGTTCCAGAGTTTGTACTCGCACCAGGCCCGAGGACAAACTCGTCAAAGTTTAAAATTTGTCAAAAGCGGTATCATTGTATTTTGTATGGGAAGTACTCAAAATAACCACTTTTCAGGAGTTTGGTCAAGGCAAACTGCTATTATTTTTCGAAAATAAATATATATAGTCATTGAACAACTGAATACCTGATTCCCCATAAATTTTGTTTAAAAGCGACATTTCTTCATAAAACAAGCAAATGGCTGAAGAAAACTCACTTATGATGGACTGATGTGATTCTATTTCCACATAATTTTTGACGAGGAATCAATTTAGCTT